>NC_137827.1:43304235-43314235 GCF_963921795.1 Nannobrachium achirus | reverse complement strand
GCGTGCAGCAGGTAGCTGCAAAAAGTCACACAAATGCACACACACACACACACACACACACACACACACACACACACACACACACACACACACACACACACACACACACACACGCACGCACGCACACACACACACACACACACACACACACACACAGAACACACACACCCCGCGCAAACACAAACCACCTTTCTGATGGAAATGTTGTTTGACAGGCGCTCTAAAAGAGAGAGAGAGAAAAACATCTCCTCTCACTCTCTGTTGATTCTCAGAGGCAGACACCTCTGTTATGAAGCTGAACGGGAGAGAGTCAGACAGAAGAGAAGAGAAGAGAAGAGAAGAGAAGAGAAGAGAAGAGAAGAGAAGAGAGAAGAGAAGAGAAGAGAAGAGATTTCACACCCCAAATCCCTTTCTCTTCGTGTGGAAGGAGGAGGGAGGGGGGGGGGGGTGTTGGGGCAGGATCTTTCCTAATAAGGCCATCTACTCCTGCACTCCTCCCATCTATCTATCCATCCATCCACATCCTTAATCCATAGAGGAATGTAGAGAGACTGAGAAAGAAAGAAAGAAAGAAAATGTTAGAAGGAAAGACGGGAGAGAGAGAGAGAGAGAGAGAGAGAGAGAGAGAGAGAGGGGTGGGTGTTTCTCCATCCACTGTGTATGAGAGGTGGAGCCTGTCTGTTGGGCAGGGCAGTGATGGAAGGCGGAGACATTTTAATTCCGACCAGTCAGGAGACTCGACCCCGTGACATCAGGGATGCCCGTTCTCTTCCTTTCCCCTCAAAGCATCTCAGTTCAGGATCCTGATACAAACACCTGGTTTTGCACTTGTTATTTTTGTCGCCGATGGAGAGGCAAATATCTTGTTGCTGTCGGGCAGAAACCTCTTAACAATCATATCGTCGTTGTCAGGTGGAAACCTTGTATGTCCAAAACCGTATTTATCATTTTTAAAACGATTTAAACTAGTGAAAACAGACGATCTACAAGCACACAACGCCTCGCACCGTGTGCTTGTGATCTGCTGTTTTCACTACTTTTGTGTGATGGCCTTGTATGATGAAACAGGGCTTTGCTTTGCGAAAGTACGTACAAATTTGAAACTTGGAGATACGAGGTTTCTGATATGTTTTGTATTGATGCCCTTCGTCGTGCTACAGTGTCATACAAAATTAGAAAAAATAGTCAAGCTCAAAACAAAACGTTTTTAGCTTGTAGATAGGCTATTTTTGCAACGACAACTATGGAAGCAACTCTCTCTCTCTCTCTCTCTCTCTCTCTCTCTCTCTCTCTCTCTCTCTCTCTCTCTCTCTCTCTCTCTCTCCCCTCTCCCCTCTGTTTTGTAGCAGAAGAAAACGTCAAGAAAAAGCACTTCAGCCTCACTTTGGTAATCTTCCATCATGGTCAAAAGGCATTGTTAATGTTAGTTATTAATTCAGTCAACAGTCTGCTGTTCAAACAATGCAATTTGTCAACAGTGAACTACACACCCTACTGTTAAGTTCAGCTTGTATTCACACACGCACGCACGCACGCACGCGCACACACACACACACACACACACACACACACACACACACACACACACACACACACACACACACCTGGTCAAGTCATACACACCTATACACAGAGAGGTGAAAAAACACACTCGCCGCAGACACGCCTCCTCTTGTTAAGTATTATTATTATGATTCACAGCTGAAAACACTTCTCTCTCTCTCTCACACACACACACACACACACACACGCACGCACGCACCCACACACACACACACACACACACACACACACACACACACACACACACACACACACACACAGTTGTGAATAATAGCAGACTGGCAGCAATAAATAAATTACAGGCAGGCAGATTACTAGGGTTCGTGTGTGAAGCCTAATTTATGCTCCGTCGCATGATGGCCTCAGGCACCGACCTACAAGACCTACAAGCTCAAAATGTGTCGCATTGCATGAGGCATCTTGTGAGCTTGAAGGTCAGCTATCTTCTTGCCAGTCCAAGGCATCGTGTGAAAAAGTATGAATCTGGCTTCATGGCAGTGGTGCAGTAGTAGTTACCTACTTCCTCCCGGGGCCGGGGGAAATTCAGTATTTTCAGCCCAACCCAGCTGATTCGCTGCCCACAAGGAGCATGTGAGCAATCAGGGGTTAAGAGTCTTGCTCAGGGACACACATTGTGCCTGGAATCGAACCAACAGTGTCAGTTGGCTCCTCGCAGCTCCTCATGGCCGCGTGGAGCCACGCCACTTTACACATTCTGTCCCTTCTTACCCGGGACACTCAATGTTCTACTTTCACTGTAAGACTTTGTGGACAGAAAGCTTTGGCTTCTCGGTAGAAGCTTGCTCTCGGTTTCTATTGTCAAGACTGAAGCCTAAGTATTGATTTTGAGCTTCATGCCACACACTGTTCTTTCAAACTATTTTGTCACGGTCCGCTCCTCATGACTTTTGGACTTTGTTAGTTTTTTGGACTTTTGAGAAATGGCCCTTGTACCTTGCGTTTTGGCTTCTGTTCTGTATCTAGTATTTTTGTTACACTGTGGTTGCCTTTCTGTATCTGGTCTTGTATTTTGGTTTCACTGTTGTGCTTTTGGTTTTGCCTTATTTTGTAGTTAGTACCCATTGTTTCCTGTCTACCCCTGTCGTTGTTTTCCTGCCTTGTCTCACCTCACCTTGATTAGTTATGTTCTCCTCCTGTCTCCTGTTGTGCCCCAGCCAATCCCTGTGTTGATTGTATGTTTGGTTTCACCTGTGTCTAGTTAGTCTTGTGTATTTATACTCCCCTGTCTGTTCAGTTCCTTTGTCAGATCGTTTTTGTATGTTACCGATGTTGCTTCTTCCTGATTCCTGTGAGTTTTCGTAATAAACTCTGTTGCATTTGAGCTTTTCTGCCTCTGCCTGTCGGTCTGCATTTGGGTCCTAAACCTCCTGCCTTCACACCCGTGACAAACAGGCAATCTTGCCTTAGACCAACCATCAACCAACCACTGACCTACTGTACTTCATGGCAGCCCAGCCAAATGGAAACTTACCTGAGACAAATGACAAAGTACATACCGTAGACATACAAGTCTAGTCGCACATAATAGTAAATTACATAACATTAGACAATAGACTATATACATTATAGAAACAACATCCATTCAGACAGTAGTCTATACATGGTATACAGTATATCCATTCAGACAGTAGACAATACATTAGACTCACCATCCATTCAGACAGTAGACTAAACTCGACATCTTAGTTTTAATAATAACGCTAATGTATCTGCAGTTGAGGGTTTACTGAGCTTGGAACTGTACAGAACTGAAGTGTGTGTGTGTGTGTGTGTGTGTGTGTGTGTGTGTGTGTGTGTGTGTGTGTGTGTGTGTGTGTGTGTGTGTGTGTGTGTGTGTGTGTGTGTGTGTGTGTGTGTGTGTGTGTGTGTGTGTGTGTGTGTGTGTGTGTGTGTGTGTGTGTGTGTGTATTAAATGCTGCGAGAGAAGCAGCCATTAGCAGGCGGGAGGCCGGGCCATTACACAACACATCAATACTAACAACACACTGTGAAAAGCAGAGGAAAAACACTGCACAGCAATACCAGGGAACAGGGGCGTCACAAGGGGAGAGGGGGGGGGGGGACTGAGTTACTAGGGCCCAAGGTGGAGGGGCCTTAATTATTTTATGCTTTAACTATTGAAAAATAGCAGATATACAAGCTCACAGCACGGCACCGAGTGCCACGCTGCCAGCTTGTAGATCTGCTATTTTGGAAAAGTCGTGAAAATGTGAGCAAATCTTTGAATATGTATTTTTTAAGCGAACATTTGTAACTAAAATTTTGCTTCTGGGGGGTCCCTGGAACGAAATATTTTGAGATGGGCGTCCATGGCCAAATACATATCATTTTGGGGGTCCTTCACGTGAAAAGGTTTGAGCATCCCTGACATAGATACATAGGTTTTTCAAAAAAACTTAGAAGGATTTGAAATATTCAAAGACTTTTTCTCGACTTTTCAAAAATAGCAGATCTACAAGCTTGAGTGCCGCGCTGTGAGCTTGTATATTTTTCAATAGTTAAAGCACAAAATAATGCGTAATAATGCGTTCCCAGTCTAAATGGGTTAAACCCCCTCCCCCTATGAAGAACATTCATGGGGGGCCCGCAGTGAATCCTTGTGAATCCAGGGCCCAGAATGTGGTGCGACACCCCTGCCAGGGAAAGGGGGGAAAAACTGTTTTCAAAGGAAAATGGCCCCTGTGCCTCGCTTGAAAATAAATACTCCACAATGCATCTATGCACACACCACACACACACACACACACACACACACGCGCGCGCGCGCGCACACGCACAGATGCAACACAGACACGCGTATTGTTGACGAACACAGCTGGGTAACTCTCCTTTTGTATCCAAGGGTTACTGATGGTTCCCATGGTTACTAATGCTTGCTTTTCACTAAGGTAAAACATGGCTAGATCTCTGGTTCTATTTACCCATCTAAACATATCCAACCCTCTCCATTTCTTCTCTCTCACCTCTCTCCTTGTTTGTCTCCTCTTTTCCACAGTTCTACGGAATTCAAGAGGTTTTTCTTTCGCGATGCCTGTAGAAAACCATTATGCCAAAGCAGAAGGTTAATGCCGGCTAATTTATTACAAACCAAAACAATTACAATAATCACAATGCAAGATGCATATTTCCTCCATGCAATGTTTTTAGGGTTAGGGTTTTGCGGGGGGTGCCCGTTGGGCAGATCTTTATGCCCATATATGGTCTTCCATGTTGGAGTACCCGTTGGGCAGATCTTATGCCCATAAGATCCAGGCCAGTCTGTGATGTCAGTACTATGACATCACATATGTGACATCACAGTTAGGAATGCCCATATATGGAGGAAGACATCCCATATCTGTGTGGCTGGTTCAGACAGGGATCTCCATGTATGGGCATAAAGGGAGCGTATGTTGTGATGTCATGGGAACCACTCTAACAGAATCTCTTTTATACCCATATATGGAGATCCCTGATGTCTTCAATATTAAGCCCATATCTAACAAGACTTCATATGGGAATGCCCATGTATGGAGGAAGACAGCCCATGTGTGGCTGCGTCAGACAGGGATCTCCATGTATGGGCATAAAAGGGATTGTATGTATAGTATTTTCACATAACAAATAACTGAGTAAGCATGTTGGGGTCTCACAGCATATCTCCATATACAGTACATGGATCTCCATATATGGGTACCAGAGGTCTCCATATAGGGTAACTGTACCAATATACATCACTGGCCAGACGGCCAAGACATTGCCCGACCTCGCTGGTCGATTGTCGCTCTGAGGCGTCTTACTAGTAAACATTACTGCGTGCGTGCGTGCGTGCGTGCGTGCGTGCGTGCGTGCGTGCGTGCGTGTGCGCTTATGCTTGTGTGTGTGTGTCCATGCAGAGAGCTCTTAAGCCTACTGGTCAAGTAGTGTCAATGCCAATCACATCTATTGTGTCCTGGGATATGCATGGCCTTAGTTGGATATGTACACAGCCGTCAAGATTACGGTTCAGGACAGGTCACTGGGTCATTGCTATTGTGTGAACAGCCAAATTAATGACGGCATCCGACCCGTCCACCCCGAACCTCTGAATGACGTCATTTTGTAGTTTAGACAGAGCCAAACCTCTCTCTAAAAGTGAAGTATGCATTCGCCGAGAGAGAGAGAGAGAGAGAGAGAGAGAGAGAGAGAGAGAGAGAGAGGGAGAGATGGGGGAGAGAATGGAGAGAGAAAGAGGGGATAATAGATATAGCCAGATGAAGTGATAGAGCTCTATCTGGGAGTGATGGAGAAAGGAGGGGGGGATAGAGAGATGCAGGCCAAATTATGACCTTTGTAACCTTTAAATAGCTCAGCCTAAACCCTCTCTCACTCACTCTCACACACACACACACACACACACACACACACACACACACACACACACACACACACAAACACTAGTCTGTTCTTTGTGGTGGTTGTGTGAATTACAAAGCAAAGCCTGTAATCCGAGGGAACATCTCCGATATGAACAAATGATTTACACACTAACGCACACACACACACACACACACACACACACACACACACACACTGTGTGTGTGTGCATGAGTTTCATTGCGTGCCATCCTCTCCTCCTTTGAGTCGCCATATGGTCGCATATCATCACATCTCCTGTCAATCAGCCTTAACCCCCCCCCCCCCCCCCCCCCACACACACACACACACACACACACACACACACACACTCACACACACACACACACACACACACACACACTTTGTATCTTAATATATAAAACACTGTAATACAATATGATTGTTTTTGACTGATCGTATAGTTGTAGCAGGTATACAGTACGTCGTAGAGGGTTAACAATACGTAGATACCATACTGTAAAGTGTAGCATTTTATGAGACAGTTATTATGGCTCTCTCCATTTCCTCCATGAGACTGTGTCACAGTGGCAGCTCGTTTCATCAGCTCATGTTTCACACCGCTAAATGTTAGCTCATATTTCAACACTACTTCACACCCCACAACATCCCCACAAAGACGCAAGTTTTACACCTTGAAACATTTCCGCGCCGCCGATATAATCCCATCCAATAATAATTAATTGGTGCCGTTGCAGCCCTTATAGTTGTCTGTTAGAAGGGGAGATCGGCTTGCAGGTGCTAACAGGCTCGGCTAATTGGAGTTCGGAGCCAATTACAGGAACAGGGAGACTGATGCTATTAGCGCTGATTAGCCTAATAAAGCTAGCATACCTGCGGAGAGACAGGCACAAAGACATTACCACCTGATTGCCTTAATATGTCTGCTAGGAGAAAGAGGAGATAGCAATGCAAGGAAGCTAGCGGTTACACTTATGTAACTGCTTTTGATGTATGAGACCTTCACCACTGCAGGTTTCTGAATAATATACTGTGTATACTGTCTAACAAAAGTAAATACAATGTGCAAAGCTGGGTTCAAACCTGGATGGTTTGAGCGGCGCAATTACATACAAAGTCCATGCAACGACGACCGAGCGCGGCGCGAAGGGGTGCGGCGCGAACGATCCGAAAGGGGTGGCGCGAACGGTCGCCTCGTATCTTCGCTCCACTTGGAAAAATCAAACTGAAGCGACCTTTGCTTCACTCTCACTCCACCCATTCCGTCCTGACAGCCAATCAGCGTTGATGTTGTCCGGAGACACAGACATGTTTTTGGTGTTTGGTGTTGGGACTCCCTTTTTTCTGTGTGTTTTGCCTTGATTTTTTTACCAACGCGGACCTGCGCGACCAAAGTGAAGCGATAGAAGCGACTAGAATAGAAGAAATAGCTTCAGGTTTGAACCCAGCTTGAGACTGATGGTTTGGCAGAAAGGATTGCCAAAGTTGCTTTGTGGTGTGCTTTTGTAGATCTGCTGTTTTCTCTATAGTTCTGAAACATTTGTTCTCTGATTTATGGAATGAATTAAATTAAAATGAAATTAAACCATTGGCTTAGGAATGCGAAAAAACGAAACAAAAATCCATGAAGTCAAGTCTCCATGGGTAATCGATAAAAAATATTTTATTTTTAGGGTGAACTGTCCCTTATACAGTAGTTATAAAAAAAAGTTAATTGTGATAATAAGTATATGCATCCAAGATGGAACACAATCAACTGATTGATCATTAAAATAAACATGCTCATACCTGTCTGATGATCACTTCACATGGCAGCTGGGTGGGCCGCGAACACTTTCAATATTTTCCAGTCGGCCCTGATCCTGTTCATCAGGACAGCTTCCGGCAGGGACGTGCTGGGCCCCTGATTCAGCCCGGGAAAAAGAATTGGAGAGGCCCTCATTGGGCGCTATAGAGAGAGATATAGTAGCTGCTGCTACTCAAAGATTTGCCATTTCAGATCATGACAAGTGACAAGCCAGTGGGCCAATTACATTAGTTATATTTTGTCGTTGTCGGGTGGAAACCTTGTATGTCCAAAACCGTTTGTTTTGTATTTATCATTTAAAAAATGATTTAAAAACAGAAGATCTACAAGCACACAACACCTCGCGGTGCGAGGCGTTGTGTGCTTGTAGATCGGCTGTTTTCACTACTTTTGTGCAAACAGTTTAATTTTTACTTTTGTGCAAACAGTTTAATTTTTTCGTAATGGCCGGCCTGGACCGGCCGGGAATGAACCGTCCGTTCGGGAGTTGTCCCGCTTTTCCCAATGGCCAGCACGTCCCTGGCTTCCGGCATTGTCCTTATCCTCCCCTCAGCAACCACCTCCTGATTGTCCAGTTGACATCCTACTATGGAGCTATAGCTTTCCTCACTGGCGTTTTCACTTGGCTATCCTAATAGTTAGGGAAAGTTAGCCGAGTCTTTGACCAATCAGGGAACTAAATGCTTACCAATAGCTTTCTTCACAAAATGTGTTCATAAAGGTGTCTACTATCACCTCTGAATTCTTTTCCAACCAAACTCCCTTGGGAAACTTTGTGGGAGCCAATCAAAGTTGGGGTCTCATTGACTTTACTATACAGGAAAATAATGCAAAAACATAAATCTCCTTTATGTGAGGGGTCAAAATAGGGTTTTTTCATGATTCTGAATCCAATGCAAGCATTTGTTTTGCACGAAAAACATTCCTTGGGCTAAAAACGGCCCCCACAAAACTGTGAAAAGTGATGACTCATCACTAAACCATAGTTTTGTGGGGGGCGTTTTTTTTTTTTTTCATCTTGTGCATTGCAGCATTTCTCACACCTTTTGTTGTTTTAAATGTGCTCTATAAAAACTAGTTTGATTTGATTTGCTCTGTCCCTTCCTGTGTAAGGCCTCTGAGTCAATGTTAATTTTGGCAGCACATTTTTTATTTAGTTTTAGTTGCAGCCTTTTGAATAAAATGTGATTTATTTTTAGTCATATTTTAGTCATCTGAGATGTTTTAGTTTTAGTCTAGTTTTTGTCGACTAATATTTTGGTCGACTTTCGTCGCCTACAGTTGATTTTGTCGACAAAACATTTTTGTCGGGCCTTGATGGTGTTGTAATGGCTGATTTCACACACTTGGTTGCAACAATGCGTTGCGCTGCGACGCGTTGTTAGCTTGTAAATCTGCTCTTTTCAGAGTGCAACACCCGAGTGCAACCAAACATAAAATTACTTGTCTTTTAGTACTACTAGATCTCTTCCCCACTAGTCCCTACCGTGAAATTTTAGTCTAGTTTTTATTTGTTGACAAAATTGTTAATACATTTAGTCTTAGTTTTTGTCATCATAGCTTAGTTTTTATTTAGTTTCTATTTCGTTTTCGTCAGTGAAAAAAGGTAGTCGACGAACATTTTTCGCCATAGTTTTAGTCGACGGAATCAACACTGCTCTGAGTTGTCAGTCCAGTCCTGATGATAGTTTTACCAATGATTCTAATCTATTTCTATTCATTTGATGTATTACCTTGTGCTGTCCTTGCTTATTGTAAATCCCTCTGGATTAAGGGCGTCTGTCAAATGCCTACATTTTCAATTGTATTCCAGCATATTGTTCAAATTGTCTACTCCCACGACAATTCTCTAGTGTGAGCAACTTACAGTAAGCAAGGTAAGGACATACATCAAATGCAGAGAGACAGTGTAGTGCCTCAGTAAACTAGGATCACAGGTAAACCAAGAACCCAGCATCAGTCTAAACGATATATCAAAATAGTAATCTGTACATTAGGAACTAGGTACACATTTAACTTGAATGTATATGCAATAAAGCTGTACCCATTTTCACAGTACTTAGTGCAGTACCATTATCATAGTACATCTCAAATTGATGACATCAGGGATCTCCATACATGGGCATACTGTAAAAGAGACAGGATTTGCAATCACTAATCCAACCATCACACCCCGGGTCCTTTGTTTGAAGCCAACGTGTATGTTGTATGGGTTATTTGCAATGTAAATAAATCAGAGCAAAGCAAATAATG
>NC_137827.1:43294235-43299235 GCF_963921795.1 Nannobrachium achirus | reverse complement strand
CAAAACTTATAGAATGGAATATTTTGTTATCGTTGGATAAGATTTTGTCCACAATGCCATGCTGTATTGATGTGGTGCCATAGGAGAGATAACAGGCATTGATCAAAATAATATCTAATTGTGTACGTTAAGTAATGCAGGTATTTAACAATAATGCAACTCTTGAGAGCGTAAAATAAAACCAAATGGACCCGTAAGGGTCCAATTCATTTTACACTCGCAGGAGTTAAGATCTATAAGGGTCCATTTGGTTACCAACTCTCCACCATTTAGCTGGGGACCACCTGGAATCCCCTCAGGGACCATTGTTGGTCCCCGGACCACTGGTTGAAAACCCACTATAGTATAGCGGACATGTGACAGGAAACAGACTCGGGGAGAGACACGCAGCAGAGGAAGGACGCCGGGCTCAGGAATCGAAGCCTCGACTCACTATCAGGCTGCATTAGAGCCTATGTGGTTTGCGCCTTAAAGGGGAATAACACTCATTTTCAACATTGAACTATAATATAGGCCTACCTTAGAGTTGTATATTATAGGATATAAGAAAAGCTTGTAAAAGTATGGTGACTAGAGAACAACAACACTGATACAAAACACGTTACACACACACACACACAAGTTATCAATCTAATTCATCTTTGATATATCAACAAGTCTTTCTTTCTTTCTTTCTTTCTTTCTTTCTTTCTTTCCTTATCCCTTTAATTCACTTCCTTCCCTCCATGTATGACATTCTTTGCGTTTCCAAGGTAACATCAAAATACTTGTCAGGCATTCGCTACACCTTTGTGCGTGCATGTGTGTGTGTGTGTGTGTGTGTGTGTGTGTGTGTGTGTGTGTGTGTGTGTGTGTGTGTGTGTGTGTGTGTGTGTGTGTGAGAGAGAGAGAGAGAGAGAGAGAGAGAGAGAGGGTTGAATATGTGTGTGTTCATCTTCACGTGTCGGCTTCCACACGTGAACCCCGTGTTCTCTGTGTGCGTGTGGATCTGCACACGCTAATCGTCAGGTTGTGTTGCCACCGGGGGACGTGTGGAGGGGAGGAGGGGGCTTCTGGGTAATAATAACAGGCTGCAGGTGACCGGGTCGCGTCTGGGAGATGTGGAAAAGTTGACGGTTCAATTCCTCCGAGAGGAGGACCAGCGGTGATGTCGCGACCCTTCTGTTTGTGAATGTAATGGTTTGGATAACATGACAGCTCCTTAATAAGTGCCAAGAGAGGCGGGGCCAGAGGTCACACATGGAGAGTGGAAGAGACCTCACGGTTGTCCTGAAGTGCACATGCCTCGTAATGGCGTTTACTTGTTTAATCCAGTGACTTTAATAATATGGGTAATAATAATAATAACAACAACAATAATAAAATTACTGACACTAATACTGTTACCTAGGGGTCATCAATATGTCCGTACACGGAAATGTGTCCACGGCAAAGACTTTTGGTCTTAGATTCGATTTTCTTTTTTACTTAGTATAAGGTTCTTATTTTGATCATAATTGACGAGTCTCCAGGTTTTCTTCAGAAACGTATGGAACTTTACTACGACACTATATTCCAAACTAGTAGTGGTTCTCAAATGTTTTATTTGCAGGGACCCCCTTAACACTGAGAGAAACCAAATGGAACCAAAATGGAACCATTTGGTCTGGTAACATTGTCCACTCTTTTCTCTTTTTTTATTTTTTTATTTTTACAAACATGTCCACCACAAGCCAGTAAGTCAATCACCCTTGGTTACTACGGATTATATTGTTTAATTATTTATACTGTTCAGCAGGGACGTGCTGGGCCCCTGATTCAGCCCGGGAAAAAGTGTTGTAGAGGCCCTCACTATGCCATTTCAGATCATGACAAGTGACAAGCCAGTGGGCCAATTACAGGAGTTATATTTCCTCATTGTCAGGTGGAAACCTTGTATGTCCAAATCATTTTAAAAATGATTTAAACTAGTGAAAACAGCCGATCAACAAGCACACAACGCCTCGCATCGCGAGGCGTTGTGTGCTTGTAGATCTGCTGTTTTCACTACTTTTGTGCAACGGCCTTGTATGATGAAGCAGTGTTTTGCTTTGCGAAAAAATGTATAAATTTGAAACTTGGAGATACGAGGTTTCTGCCCGACAGTGACGATTTACTTGGTTGGCCGCCCACTGGCGCCCAGCCCCCAAAATGGAACGAAGGCCGACATTTTATTTTAATTTTTTTTCCTAATGGCCGGCCTGGACCGGCCGGGAATGAACCGGCCGTTCGGGAGTTGTCCTGCTTTTCCCAATGGCCAGCACGTCCCTGCTGTTCAGTAACTTAGTTTCCCAGCGCTGTTGCTGCCAACCCCTGTTGGCCCGAGGAAGGTGTGAACCAACACATTAAGTTGTCAGCGCTCGCAAATAATTATGTAACGTGTATAATAATGCACAGCCGCAGAAGGTAATAGACCTTTCCTCAGCGTTTCTGCTAAATCGTGTGATTCTGTGCTGCTGACTACTGTTTATTTGTTATTGCTTTTTTGGGTCAACAACCATCCGTCATACTGTGAAAACGTTTGATTTGAGAACACAATTTCCCTCGCCCCGTGCCTCCAGTGGGTTTCAAAGTAGGGGCTGCAAGGGGCCAATTGGAAAGGAGAGTGTTAGCAGTTCAGACGTTTATTCTGCTAGTCTTTGAGACCCAAATCTACACTTGAAAATCCTTTGTATTATTTTAACTGTGAGAAATTTGGTCCCATTTGTAGTCCCACAGTTACAGACCTGCAACTCCTCAAGGACCCCTTGTTGTCCCCGGACCCCACGTTGAGAACCACTAGTTTAAAGGCCCACTTCACCTCTGGTACAACCAGGTCTTATTTTATTGTTGTTTGGGACACGATCAACACAATCCTGAGTTATTTTTCGTGTTCAATCTGTGTTTTGAGATATTTTAGTATTTCAGCATGACTAGTGATGCATTTTGCAGGGGGGATTGAACACAAAAAATAACTCAGGATTGTGTTGATCGTGTCCCAAACAACAATAAAATAAGATCTGGTTGTACCAGAGGTGAAGTGGGCCTTTAAGGTTCAGGGCAGGCTATCAAAACAGGGGCATCAACTGACCAGCAGGAGGCGCTATTGCAATGAAGAGGATACCATCACCAACCTGCCAGTATACCACCTGTATTAAACACCAATGACATGCAGGAACCCAGTGAAAAATATATTTTTTTTTAAAAATGCAGAAGTCCCACCTTTCTATACACTCTCTGCCTCATATTGCGCCAAGGCTTTTCTCTTCGCAGATGAGTAAGCCTGGCTACGTGAGGTTGGTGGTAGGCACGTCCATCTATAACAGTGGTTCTCGAACTTTTTTGATATGTACAGTATTAGGCCACAGACCCCCATTTGATACAAATGTCTATCTCTGGGACTGCAATCTATCCTGTAAAATCCTAACTCGGAGAGTGTACAAACGGGACCAAATGGACCCGTGAGGTTCCATTTGTACACTCCACAACACGGAGACAAACAAACAATCTAGAACCGTCAATATCGACACAACGGTGGCCGTCACAAAAGGGAGGAATTGATTGGGTAAATGATTTGCGCAAGCGGCTTCTGCTCAATAGTTTGTGGGCAGACAGCAGGCCTGCCGCTGGGAACCATTAACACAACAGGACACGACAACTGAGAGGGGGACAATGGAGGAGAGACAGAGGGTGCATTCACACAAATACACTCTGACGCTTCCAACCCATCAAAAAAAGTGTGTCCGCAGCTCCGCACGCGCGCTTTATTGTGGTTTATGCGCGGCTGTTCTCGCCAAACCTGGCCACAGCGGGACGTCTGGTCAATGCTTCTCAAGTGAGAACGGCTGCATTCACGTCAACATGGTCATGGATGGAGCGGAAGAGAAGCAGCGCCCGGCCGCGTGCTTACGCCGCTTGTGCGCTGGTGGGTTCAGAGGGCGAGAGGGCTGGAGCAGGCTGCGGTTGTAAACAATCACCGCCAGGTATTAAAGGGGAAGACCACCCATTTTCAATATTGAAATATGTCATTACTATGCCTTAGAGGAGTTGTGTGGAAATAGAAAAAAAGTAGAAAAAAAAGTTCCCCTTTAACTCATACCCTGCCAAAAAAGACGTTTTCTATAATAAAAACGTCTTTTTAACTATGGACCTCCCTTTTTTTTTTTTTTTTGAAAAAAATTGTTTGGAAAAAAAAAAATTTGGACCTCCAACAGTGTACTAGCCATGATCGCGATCGCGAAATTGCATGTTTAACCCCCATACCAACCCCATCTTTCAAACATGGCAGCCATGTTTGTTTACATTTGAAGAAAACATAAGGGCTGCCTTCTCCTGAATGCCTGAACGGATTTCCAAGCGGATTTTTTTGTTTGAAAGCTGTGAAAAGCATGCACATGCATAGTGCATGATCTGTGCACGAATGTGTGCACCAGCGTGCACACTATTTTTTTAACCCTTTGTTGGCGAACCGGCAATATAAGAGGTCCCACTTTAAATATGGCACCGAAGAAGTTAATGAATTAATTCATCCGCCACTGCAAGGTTTTCCGTTTTCACTTTATTTCCGTCGGCAACGGGAACGCACCATGGTGCCAGGATGTAAACAAAAACCTTTGCCAGGTGGACTATCTAGTGATTATCCATTCTTTAGGTCTGTATCCACCTGTTTCCGCGAGAATTTACTGTAGTATTGTGGGACACTTCCGGTTAACAGCAGACATACAAGCTCACGTCGCGTCTCAGATGCAACCGTTGTGAGCTTGCAGATCCTTCTCGGCTGCGACGCCGGAAACTGCCACACACCCTCTGCGCAATGCACGATTGGACGTGGGAAAGTTGTGGATAGAAAAAAGTTTGTTTTGAACGAAATATGCAATCTGGGAAAATAATCGAGCCGGGGCGGAACGAAACATTTGGGGATGACGTCATTTCCAGTTGCATTCTGGGATCTGTAGTCCTGCGATAATAATGATTGTTTTTATTTTTTATTTTTTTATTTGTTT
>NC_137827.1:43216735-43291735 GCF_963921795.1 Nannobrachium achirus | reverse complement strand
AGCCGAATCTTGTAGTTTTCTCACAGTGTGCTGTAGGCCTTAGTTTAATTCTGACTTGAATTTATTGAATCTTATTGTTATTGTTGTGCTACAAAAAGTACAACGTTCATTGTATTGTATGGGCCATCTAGGCTACAGTACGCTGTTGTAAGAATAAGACCAAGATCTCTCTGTCTCAATTCAAATGTCCTAGTATAGCCTATCTGGATCTTCTTCTATAGTGTCCCTGCCTTAACTGTAGGCCTATATGCCTACAGTCTGCCTCTGTCTCCATCTCGTAAAATGTCCACTAGTCTTTGAATGAAAAAAAAAACACAAAACAAGATAGATTGTTTGTTTCCCATTCCAATCGCAACCTGTTCATCAAACTAATTGGGCCTATGTTCCATTCTGCTCCGTTTCACTCTTAAACATGGATATATAGCAGTACCACTTGTTGTCTGTAGATGTCAGCAGACGACACTGAATGAACCCCTGTCGCTCACACACTTTTTCATACATTAGCCTACATTATTTTCAATACAATTGATAATTGGTATGTGTTTTTTTTTATATAGTTCATACAATAAAGTATATTATATGAAATTGCAGATTTATGATAAGAGCAATACTATGCCACCTTTGTATTTTAGATTTTCACTTGCATTCATAATTTAGTTTATATATTTATGTTCTATCTTAGTACATTTATTGTTTTATCGTTTTGAAAGGAAAAAAATAGCAAACCAATAAAAACAAACAAGTTGGTTAAAAACAAAACAGCAATTGAAAATATTATGAACATCATCAAGACTCCTGGGAACCACCAAAACCAATTAAACATCATTATGTCATTAACGCTCCATATCACACCTTCTGGTATAAAACATTATACATTCTGTATATAATTGGATGTGACATTTTAGCTCACATCTATCTTCAACATGCTAAATCCTCAGCAAAGCCCCAATCATTCTTGAACGTGTCCAAAATAGCAGATCTGCAAGCTCACAGCTCACGTGTTGCACCCTTGGCCGTGAGACATTCTGTGTGTTTGGGTATTCTTAACAAGAAAAATGCAATTTAGAGATTTGTTTTATGTTTATTTGAATGGTGCGATTTGTTGATTTATATACCCTGTTTTGTGTTAACCACATGAACCCTAGCGTCCCTATTCTGTAAATGTCTGGAAAAAGACAAAAAAAAGCAAACGTTTGGCAAAAATACAAATAAAAAAACATAATGGTGTAACCTCACAACACATCGCAACGCAACTTTGTGAGTATATTGACTATTTTTGGGTGAAGAGATTTGAAAAAAGGAGGGTGCCAATTAGTACAGACCCCTGGAGGTCCCTGGTTAATGGGGTTGAACCAACCAGACCCGTCATAGACCCACTACTGAGAAACTGGCTTTCGCTCTGAGCAAACAACATTCGGGCAGACAGTGGATCTGAGGAGGATACTGGAAGGACTCAAGGAGAAGAAACTGTAAGCAGTGATAACCTTCATTGACTTCCAAAAGGCTTTTGACACCATACACCTGGGGAAACTCAAGAACAAGCTCCAGGGCCTGTTAAATAATGGGCTATCCTGAGAAGATTGTGCAGGTGATAGAGAGGTAATCTACAGCCGGACTCGAGCCACGGTTCAGAGCCACGATGAGGGGCTAAAGAGTTTGAGATCCTCACAGGCGTCCTGGGGTGATACCCTGACCCCCTTCCTGTTCATTGTGGCGAAAGACCATGGCCTGAGTCTCGCAATCAGTGGCAGGGAGGAGACCCTGGGGTTCACGCTGGTCCCCAGCCAGCCTAAGCAGAGTACATCCCACCATGATTACCAACCTCCACTATGCAGATGACATTGCCAAAAGGGCCATTCACACTGAGCACTACAAGTAGCTTATAGTTTCAAGTGTAAGCTCAGTGGTCTTGTAGTTCGATCCTCGGCAGGGTCATACCAAATGGGACCCAGTGCCTCCCTGCTTGGCACCAAGGGTTGGATTGTAGGTAAGTCCCTGCGACATGATAGCAGGGACTGCAGGGTTATACTTGTACATCAAGCTGCCTCACGCTACAGAAACAGGAGTTTTGCTCCTGCCCTATGGGACTCATGGCTCGGCAAGGCTTTCTTACTTACGTTTTAAGTACCAGCTCAGTGTCCTTGTGGTTAGAGTGTCTGCCCTGAGACTGGGAGGTCGGGGTTCGACCATGTGACAATAAAGTTCTTTAAACCATCCCATTGAAATCGGGAAAGCACCTGTGTCATTTAAAATAATCGTGTTGACTATAAAAATAGCAGATGTATAAGCTCGCAGCGCATCACTTTGTGCCACGCTGCAAGCTTGTACCATACATCTGCTATTTTTGAACCTTTAAGAAAAAAGTGTGTGAACTACTGATTTAGAGGGCATTTTGTTGTGGCGCAGTCAGTATGCGTCGCCTCACAGCTAGAAGGTCCTGGGTTCGATTACCGCCGGGGATGCTGACGCTCCTCTGCGTCATCAGCGCCTATACCCTAGGTGGGGTTGGCAAAAGGGCCTTTCTGTGTGGAGTTTGCATGTTCTCCCTGCGTCTCCCAGGGAAGGTACCCTCACAAAAAACCTGATCCTGGTCTCTATAATGCCTCCCCCTGGCCAGCCGGGGAGTTTGATGGAGGGGAAAGGAACTGGTTGGAATAACGTGTTCCTTCCACACGCTACATCCAACCGGGGAAACTCCCCCCTGTCAGGTGAAAAGAAGCAAGCATGCATATAAGGAAGCATGAGGTCGGTCCGTTGCTCTCCCCAGGTTGGCAGAGGGAGTTTAGCGCCCAGGATTACATTAGATAATTGACACCGGGTGAAAAATGGGTTACAAAAGTTGTGGGATAAAAATGTAGAGGGCATTTGTATCAGCCTCAGGTGTTAATGAAGTTATTTATGTTAAGTCATCCTACAATGCGTGGAAATGATCCGTCAATGTACAATGTGACACATAAGGTATAGGCTACCTTGATATTCACACGCGGCTTTCCTTTGTTTTTGCACCTGCTTGTAAATCTCCCAGCACCAGTTTACTGTGATGTTGGCTCAATATTTCTACGTGCACTTTTACAGTGACAGTACAAACCCATCAGGGTCATCAGTAGTATTTATAGGACAGTGCTGTCCGACTATTATTCTGCTCAGAAGAGCCTCCATCCAGTTATTACTGAGACACACACACACACACACAAGCACACACACATGAATATGCATGCGCAATTGCGCACGTGCACATGCTCACACTTTGTCTTTGTTATTCCCGCGTGTGACAGTGATGAAAAACAGGAGTTCTACACCTTAATTAGCTAGCTAACATGTCAGAGTATTTATAATGGCTACTGACACACACACGCACGCACGTACGCACGCACGCACGCACGCACGACGCACGCACGCACGCACACACGCGCACACACACACACACACACACACACACACACACACACACACACGCACACACATGTGTATGCATACAGAGCGACACGCACAGGGCTGTTGTCATGACAACTGGAAAATGCGCTCATACAAACCGTCTCCACAGAAGAGAGAGAGAGAGAGAGAGAGAGAGAGAGAGAGAGAGAGAAACAGAAAGACTAAGAGATACAAAGTCTTTTGCTGCGTACAAGGTCACAGCATCATTTAATGACTGGAGACATCAATCTGTGTGCGTGTGTGTGTGTGCACGTGTGTGTGTGTTTAGTTGAGACTTTGATGATGTGTTTACACGTTGACACAAAGTTTACAACACATCTCTTCGTCGTCAACAGCAATTTTTTTTAAGGGTCAACTCGCGTCAACAAATTCTTGGCACAAAGAAATGGAAGCCATTCTAAACCGGCTGATTCCTGCATGCTTGCAATGCAACTACACGAACCATGCAGTATATTAATCACTTTGCAGGCTGAAGCTGAGGCTGAACAGCGTGTTTTTGTTTTCCTCTGGACACCAGAGGTCTCACGTGGTTGTGTTCCTGGCAAAAGGGTCTGCTAGAGTCGACTGGAGAGATAGAAAACACATTCCGCCCACAGATTTAGGAAAACAAGAAATCAGCCAGCACTCAACGAATGTCCCTTTCACCTAGATTTATTGTGCCTCAACCAGACAGAGCAGTGGCCACGCTTCAAATCAGTCTTCCTCTGAATTTGTTGGGCTGTGCAGAGTCTGCAGACTGTACTTTAGTTCAGAGCGAGATTTCCGCGTTGAGCAATGCTTTCACCCACTGATGTACATGGATGGATAGATCATCAAGGATTTCTTTCTTTCAAATGAGTGCTGGCAGTCTACTGTGAAACAGAGCCAGTAGGCCTAACACATTACAATCCTCAGTGTTTCATTTACCATGCATTTGTACGCGCTCTTTGACTGAAAAGAACAGAAGGCTGGGCCGTGATTCTACCTGCTCTCATCTCACTGCAAGCTGGACTCAATATTTACATGTTAGCCGAGTCTCATTTACATTCAATTTGTCGTGCAAAAAGGAATAGATTAAGTGACATCACCGCCTGTCAGAAGAGACATGTTGAGAGTTCTTTAAACATGCAGTCTGTGCGTGTGTGTGTGTGTGTGCGCGCTGCGCGCGCATGCGTGTGTGTGTGTGTGTGTGCGCGCGCGTGTGTGTGTGTGCACGCGTGTGCGTGTTCGTGTTAGTGTGTGACATTCATTTTGTCGCAGTAACACATCCAACAGTTTGTAACGTTGTTGAAAGGGGCTTTGGAAATAAATAAATGACACAGATTCATCATCAAGCGTCTATCCCTCTCTCTGTTCCGTTGCTTTGATAAACACACACACACACACGCACGCACGCACACACACACACACACACGCGCGCGCAGGCGCGCACACACCTCCAGAAAGTTACTTGTTCTGTTGTTAATAAGAAGCGTACATCCCCCAACGTGGTCTCAGACCATCTGTCTGCACCTCACCGGGGAGGAGGAGGAGGAGAGGGAATAAGACAAGGTAAATTAACAAGAAGCCACATGTTACCATAGGAGAGAGAGAGAGAGAGAGAGAGAGAGAGAGAGGGACGTGCTGGGCCCCTGATTCAGCCCGGAAAAAAGAGTTGGAGAGGCCCTCATTGCGCGCTATAGAGAGAGATCTCTCTCTATAGCGCTGCTGCTACTCAAAGATTTGCCATTTCAGATCATGACAAGTGATTTAAATTAGTGAAAACAGCCGATCTACAAGCACACAACGCCTCGCACCGCGAGGCGTTGTGTGCTTGTAGATCGGCTGTTTTCACTACTGTTGTGCAACGGCCTCATATGATGAAGCGGGTCTTTGCTTTGCGAAAAAAAAAAACATTTGAAACTTGGAGATACAAGGTTTCTGCCCGACAGTGCCGATTGACTTTGTTGGCTGCCCAGCCCCCAAAATGGAACTACGGCAGACATTTTAATTTCTAATGTTTTCCTAATGGCCGGCCTGTTCCAGCCGGGAATGAACCGGCCGTTCGGGAGTTGTCCCGCTTTTCCAATGGCCAGCACGTCCCTGGAGAGAGAGAGAGAGAGAGAGAGAGAGAGAGAGAAAGAGAGAGAGAGAGAGTAACAGGCTGTAATCTTTAATTACACCTGGATGAGCGACACCCACCGCAATAGGCAAATGGAGAGAGAGAGACAGAGACAGGTAGAAGTGTCTATCTCTTTCCTTATTTATTCCTGGACCAGAATCTCTCTCTCTCTCTCTCTCTCTCTCTCTCTCTCTCTCTCTCTCCTCTCTCTCTCTCTCTCTCTCTCCCTCTCCTCTCTCTCTCTCTCTCCCTCTCTCTCTCTCTCTCTCTCTCTCTCTCTCTCTGGTGTAATTGGGCTCCATGTGTTTTTCTAGTTTGATGATACATTAATTATCACACCACCGAGCCTCAGGGGCAATATGGCCGCATTTGTTCCTGTCAGCTCCCTAGGCACACGCATACACGCACACACACATAGACACACACACACACACACACACACACACACACACACACACACACACACACACACACACACACACACACACACACACACACACACACACACACACACACACACACCCTTCTGCCTGTGTGATTGTACAGGTAATTTACATATGTGTTATTGTGTCTGTCTTGTGCGTGCACTATACACAGGTTGTGTGTATATGTGTGTGAGAGAGGTAACACAGGGTCTTTACTGCTCATTATTGCCACCACCATCAGTGTTAGCTCTACTGGGACGCACGCACACACACACACACACACACAGAGAGAGAGAGAGAGAGAGAGAGAGAGAGAGAGAGAGAGAGAGAGAGAGAGAGTAATTACATTTACATACTTCCTCACATCAAACTACTTTACTGTTTGTTTCAGTAGAAATATTGAAGGCAGCAGAGCGGTAGGTCTGGATCTCTTCTTATGAATTCATCAATGAACAAACACGCGGGCGCTGATTTCTTATCACCTACCAGGGTTTTCTGTCCCTTCTAAGATCAATGTCTTGTACGGTACTTCCGAGTCGGCCATCCCACCCGTGACCCCAAATTGTGTTCTAAACAGGCCTGGAATTTCATCATTTTAGGGGCAAGGCCACTTGGCCTTTGGTGTTGTCCATTTTTTGAGGGCACAAAGGCCAAATGCCAGGGCAGGAAGGCCATCAAATAAAACAAGATTTTAGATACAGTAAATGATGGTATTTACAATCTGATCCATGCTCAGCCCTGCACCAATCAAAGTCACTGGATTGGTTTAAAGATGGGGACTCGGGGGAGTTAAGATTTCAGAATCTCAACAAAAAACACTGGTGTCTACATGACAAGAAAGAGACACCGGTGTCTACTGTCTACATATTGACAAGACAGAGGCAGAGGAGAAAGTGCTACAGTCAGCTGGGGCATTGAGGCCACTGTGGCCTCAGGTCATGCCATTGGTTTGAGGGGAACAAGGCCAAACTGAGGGGCAATGGCGGCCATGGCCTTCATGGCCTCCATGAAATTCCTGCCCTGGTTCTAAAACAAAATGCATTTTTTTTTTTTTATGTTGACATTCAGAATAAAAAAACGGCAATTGAAGAAAAGTAGTTTGAGTCAATTTGATAACAGGGCTGCACGATATGGACACAATTTTACACATTTTTCACAATGCACAACACAAATAAACACGCTCTGGAAATGCACAACCCATATGATCAGATGGGTGGGTCCAGAAAAGGTTGAGAAACACTGCTGTATTCCACCTGTCTCTCTCCATGTCCCTCTCCTTTCCCTCTTCATGTTGAGTCTCAACACCAGGACAGTAAGATAATTGCGTTGCGCTGAGACGCGTTGTGAGCTTGTAGATCTGCTTGTAGATCTGTGTAGATCTGCCTGTGTGTGTGTGTGTATCAGTTGCATGTGGAGAGAAGAGATGTGAGTTCGACTGCCATATTGTTGTTGTTGACAAGGTTGTGAATTTATTAGTAAACAGTGAAGAGCAGGGTTAGTCCACTCACACACACACACACACACACACACACACACACACACACACACACACACACACACACACACACACACACACACACACACACACACACACACAGGCAGATCTACACAAACACACACACACACACACACACACACACACACACACACACACACACACACACACACACACACACACACACACACAGGCAGATCTACACAACCACACACACACACACACACACACACACACACACACACACACACACACACACACACACACACACACACACACACACACACACACACACACACACAGAGAGAGACACACTTACATGCTCAACGCACTAATGAGTGCCTTTCTCCGAGGCACTTTGCAATGTATTTCACACTGCGATGTCAGAGGAAACCATCCAAGGAGCCAACCTGCTCATCAGCAGCACTTAAGCAAGGCACTTCTGTGTCTTGCTTAAAGACCCTTGCCAGGAGGAGACAGGCAACTCTCCTGAGCCACGGCTGCCCCATGTATAATCAAACTTCTAAAACTTGGTTGAGATTGGCATGGTTGAGGTTGCATATGCCTTGACTTTTGGATGTAACCTTGCTGCACTGTAATATCTGTGTCCCTGTATACATTTCCTTTGAGTGAACATGAATACATTGTTAAAGTGCGATGATGTGTCATGTCAATACATCACTGAGACCAACACACACACACACACACACACACACACACACACACACACACACAGACACACACACAGACACACACGCGCGCACACACACGCACACGCACACAGGTCAATTTACAGCTAGCAACTGTAGACATGCCTAGATCCCAATGGGCTCTATTACACTGTGATGTGGTCCGTGCACTGATCAATCCCCCCCCCCCCCCCCCCCCCCCCCCACACACACACACACACACACACACACACACGTACACACAGTGACAAACAAGTTGTACACACAGACTCTAGGGGTGCTGAACAGTGAACACACGCACATTCATGTTCATGCTCTCCTCCGAGCCAATTAAACTTGTTTGTTGAGGTAAAATAATTACAGATAGAGCATCTTTGTGTATTGTTTGGAACGCAGGTGGGGGTGCGGATGTTTGCGTGGGTGTTTGTGTGTGTGTGTGCGAGCGTGCTTGTGTGTGTGTGTGTGTGTGTGTGTGTGTGTGCATATGTGGGCGCGCACGTGTGTAGTCAGCCTGTGCTGCTGCTAGCAATATGGTTTTCATCTGTTTCTTCTATTCAATTTTAGGTTGGATTCAGTGTTTGGCTCGAATTCGCCACATAATAATGTGAGCATAGAGAGTATTTTCGCTTTGTACCAGTGCTGAAATACTAAAATATCCCAAAACACAAATTGAACACAAAAAATAACTCAAGGTTGTGTTGATCTTGTCCCAAACAACAATAAAATAAGATCTGGTTGTCCCAGAGATGAAGTGGGCCTTTAAGGCAGTTAAAGGAGCTATAGTCAACTTTTTCATTGTAGGGCCGACACTTTGTTTACATCCTAGTCTATAGACTAGAATGTAAACAAAGTGTCGGTCTGACAATGGCCAAAAATGATTATTTCATCATTATTTTATGCTTTTTGTGGTCATTTTTGAATAGAAACACATATGAAGGTTATTTTTTTATAAAATATTTTGAAACATTATTTTTATTTTAGCATCCGTTTTTCAAGAAAAAGTTGACTATAGCTCCTTTAAGTTAAGGTCCGTGGAACTAAATATTTTGAGATGGGGGTCCATGGTCAAATACATATCTTTTTGGGGGTCCTTCACATGAAAAGGTTTAAGCACCACTGACATAGAAACATAGGGTTTTCAAAAAAAGGATTTGAAATACCAGGTATTCAAAGACTTGCACAAAGACTATTGAATCCTTGTACCCAGGGCCCAGAATTTGGTGCGACACCCCTGCCGGCGCTGTCCGTGGTGCTGAACTCTTCCCTCAGACCTCTGGCAAACCTGGTGGAAGTGCTCACCTATGGGCGGTTAGACACATACAGCAACACTCCATGGAGTGTTGCTGCCTTCGGAACAATGAACCTTCGGAATTATGTTGAGGACCAACACAGGCGTTTCAATTTGTCTGATTAGCATAGAACTAATGTTCTACGCCAATCAGAACACCTGTCCATCTAATCTACTGTATCATCTATAGACATGTCTATAATATCCACCTACATAACAATATATTTTCATCACAGTTATCCAGTTGTATCACGTGCTTAAGCGTGCGTGCGTGCAAGCATTTGTGTGCGTGTGTGTGTGTGTGTGTGTGTGTGTGTGTGTGTGTGTGTGTGTGTGTGTGCGTGTGCGTGTGCGTGTGCGTGTGTGTGTGTGTGTGTGTGTGTGAGCTCATGCTGTGCAGTAAACAGTGTACGTAGGAGGGCCATTATTAAGACAAACAACGAGAATAATACAACAGTCATCAGTACAACAGATATGCACACATACATACACACACACACACAATCACTAATAACAACAACAAGTCATCAGACTCAGCTTTCCCCATGGAGAGCACACGCTCTCTCACGCGCACACACATGCACACACGCATGCATGCACACACACACACACCCCACAGGCTGTATTCTAACTGCATGAGTAATTTTCACACAATAGTTTCATGATGTAATGTAAATATGGAAGTTTGTATCATATAAGACCAACCACTGTGTGTGTGTGTGTGTGTGTGTGTGTGTGTGTGTGTGTGTGTGTGTGTGTGCGTGTGCGTGTGCGTGTGCGTGTGCGTGTGTGTGTGTGTGCGTGTGCGTGCGTGTGTCACCCTCAGGCTCCTTTGTAGCTGCATATAGTTAAATGTGAACCAATATTTACACGTTCACAGAATCACAGCAGGACGACACACCACAAAGTTAACGTGCGACATACCATGATAACCATGCTCGTATACATGACTGTGGGCTGTGTGTGTATCTCTGTGTTCTGTTATAAATATTTATTCAAATTGTTTGCAAATTCACAACAGTCCACAGTT
This sequence comes from Nannobrachium achirus, assembly GCF_963921795.1. Lineage (NCBI taxonomy): Eukaryota > Metazoa > Chordata > Actinopteri > Myctophiformes > Myctophidae > Nannobrachium > Nannobrachium achirus. The sequence continues at coordinate 43,281,293 of NC_137827.1, read as the reverse complement.
ATGAAATGGGTGTTAGACATAATACCATTCCCATAATGATGTGTTTCTGGTTTGTTAAGATGTAAGCTGTTATATAGTATATGAAGACATCTAGACATGTGTACAGTATAGCCTACGATATCATCTGTCGGGTGGGAACCGTTAAAACTGAAACATTTCCGTCTTCAAATTCAAAAAGTGGAAAATCTACAAGCTCAAAAGCGGGGAAGAAAATGCTTGTGTAAATGGAGTCAGGACAATCATTGATGTCAGGAGGCAGGGAGCCACACCTGGCAAGATAACTCCTCCCTGCATCCCAATCACCTGCTCTATTTTAGCCAATCAAAGCTACCTACAGTAGAAGCTTAATGCTTTACTCTCTCTCTCTCTCTCTCTCTCTCTCTCTCTCTCTCTCTCTCTCTCTCTCTCTCTCTCTCTCTCTCCCCCTCCCCCTCCCTCCCTTATTAACTGTATCTATTTTCACGTGTGTGTATATGTTCGTTTTGACCATCCTTTTTCGTCGCTATTGCCACTCAGGGACAATAAAAGCTTTACCTTACAGTGGGCAGGTAGCATTTATACAATCAAATACTTCATAGACAATTCTTTAGTCAGTTTAAAGGGGGAGGGGGGGGTCTGGAGGGAGCAACACAGCTCACATCTCACCTATTTATTTTGGTCCTGAAATGAAAGAACTGTATCGACATCAGAGGGAAACGCATCGCATTCCCATGACACTGTGACATATGTTTCACAGTGATGCGTTGTGATAAATGATAAAGCAACGGGTTAATGTTTTTTAATCACCACTGAGACTGACATCTTGAGCTGTTGCTGGTGGCGCTGACAGATCAAATGCTGCAAGAGGTGACACTGTAGCACAAATGAAGCTCTGTAATCATACTGTAAACCAGGGGTCTTCAACAGGGGGTCCGGGACCCCTAGGAGGTCCACAGAGTTACTACAGGGAGTCCTCCAAATCTTTCTGTGATAGAAACTTTTTTTCTCCTTTTTGAACCCTATAGCGTCCATATTCGGAGAGCTTTAGCCAAAAATAGCAGATCTACAACGGCTCGCACTGTGATCGGCTATTTTCCACAAAATGCTTTGGTGTAGAGGGGAAAAAGAGCAGACTAAGTACATATAGTGAAAGGTCAAGCGTATTAAGTATTGACGGTTGAAGTGGTTAAATATCTGAAAACACAAATTGACATGGTTCAAATCCGGTGATCTCGGAGCGGTCGCCACCAGATGTTCCTGAACGTAACCTCAGTAAATCTATTAACTTAACCTTATTCCTAAACGTAATCCCAGTGAAACTATGCGTAACCCTAAATGTATTCCAAACCTAAACCTCAGTAAAAGAAATACAAGAACGCAAAACATGCTTGCCCCAGGTCAAATCCGGCAACCTCGGGAAAAGGTCGCCACTAAGTGTTCCTGAATGGAACCACAGTAAATCTATGCCTAAACCTAACCTTATTCCTAAACGTAATCCCAGTAAAACTATGCGTTCCCCTCTTGTGCTGGCTCTCTCTTTCCTGTCTCTCTCTCTGTCCTCTGTCATGTCTCGCTCTCCACGTTTCTCTCAAAGCCATACAGAAATACTTGAAAGAACAAACTACCTCATAGAAGATTCTAAATAAATCAGGCGCCGAGCGTGTTGTCATTGAGCCCCGTTGATGTTTTTTTGCAGCGCTAAGTGAAGCTTCCATATTCATGAGTTTATGTGTGGAGATAAAGGAACGCTATGCTGTGTTATATAGCTTGTATCACTTGCTTTAGCATGTCTAGTGTCTCTACACACAATATTTACACACAGCTCACCAGGGAGACAGCTAGCCTGCTACACAACAGCTCATTCTCACCCTCACAATGTGTACGTGTGTCAGAGGGAGGAGGGTTTGTCTTTTGTTGTGTGTGTGTGTGTGTGTGTGTGTGTGTGTGTGTGTGTGTGTGTGTGTGTGTGTGTGCGTGTGCGTGTGCGTGTGCGTGTGTGCGTGTGTGTTTGTGTGTGGAGCATGTTTGATTGAGACATGTGTGAAACGTGTGCCTGTCTGTCAGACGGTCCGACCCCCGGGGTCATAAAGACGACGATGAATTTCACTTAAGCAAAGCATAATGTTGTGGTTAAGTGAAAAGTACCGGTACATCCGCTTACAACACAAGAAACTTTTAGATGTTAAAACACATATCACAAAATCTCCATAACGAAATCAATGGCTGTCAGGTGCCTCACTCACTCACTATGTCCTTTGTCATCATGAGTCTGCTGCCGAGATGTGACGTCTTAGTTTTGAACCTATTAAGATACTTTGAACCTTGATAGACCAGACAGAAAAAAGCCTGTTGATCTTGCAATGTTACAAGAATGGTTTGATTTAACCCATGACTGGGGTCCCATGTATAGGTTTATTCTTGGCCCTTTCCTTTTTTCCCCTCCACCAAATCTTTTTACTTTATGACAGACCAGGGTTGCTAGGGTTCATTTGAACAACTACAGTGATGTGTCTCTCAGAATAAACTTGGATTCATGGCATGATTCATCCATGATTTTCAAACACAGACACAAGACGTATGCAGACTATGCACTTGATGATTGTAAATCTGTGTTTGATTCATGTTTGACCAAAATCCTATCATGTCAGTGGTTTTTGAGCAATTCAAATTATTTAAACTGGGACATATATTCTGAGTGTTAGTTTAACGTGTGTACAAATGTGTACACTATCAGAGTTACAAATGGATAAATTAACACTGAGGATTCGTCTGTGTACTTTAGGATCATGTAGGCCTACCTCTTGACATGATCAAATCCAACTCTGACTGGGTTAGCGTATAGATGTGTTCATAAATATACTGTAGTATATTGCATATTCACCAGTAATATGAACATGCATCTATAGCCCATGAATGGATACAGTTTTAAGTAAATGATGCAAGCTGCAGTTTCAGCCACTGTCTGACGAGGGCTCTGTAAGATCGCACACAAACAATGAGCTGTTTTTTAATTATGAGAGTTGTGTCTCTGGGGTAATGTCTCTCTCTCTCTCTCTCTCTCTCTCTCTCTCTCTCTCTCTCTCTCTCTCTCTCTCTCTCTCTCTCTCTCTCTCTCTCACACACACATACACACGCACGCACGCACACAGATAAACAGATAAACACCCACGCAGACTTGCAACGAGTCAGAGACATGTACATATATACACAAACAGCGTTCCCCTTGTGATGTCGCAAGTGCTGTATGTGGCAAGGGTTGCACACTATCACAGATCATCAGAGGGAGAATCAATGCTATGTAGTTAGCAGCCCCATTAAACATCTCACATGGCCTTCAAGAGGTTGAAGGACCTGATAACATCCTAGGTTATGTCCTCAGGGTATGTGCGCACCGCATGGCAGGGAGTTTGCTGATATTTTCATCCTCTCTCTCTCCAGGGCTGTTGTTCCCACGGGATTCAGGTTGTCCACCATTGTACCACTAGGGGGGGGGGGGGAGTGGGACTGAGTACTAGGGCCCAAGGTGGAGGGGCCCTAGTAACTTTAGCTATTGAAAAATAGCAGATATACAAGCTCACAGCGCGGCACCGAGTGCCGCGCTGCGAGCTTGTAGATCTGCTATTTTTGAAAAGTCGTGAAAATGTGTCCCTGGAACTAAATATTTTGAGATGGGGTCCGTGACCAAATACATATCATCTTGGGGGTCCTTGACATGAAAAAGTTTGAGCACCACTGACATGGAAACATAGGTTTCTTGCACACATTTTCATTTAAAAAAAAAAATAGCAGATCTACAAGCTCACAGCGCGGCACTCTGTGCCGCGCTGTGAGCTTGTATATCTGCTATTTTTTTCAATAGTTAACATTCATGGGGGGCCCACAGTGGATCCTTGTACCCAAGGGCCCAGAATTTGGTGTGACACCCCTGTCCCCAAGCACTCCAAAGTGAAAGACTGGAGACCTGTCGCCCTCGCCTCAGTTGTCAGTAAATGCTTTGACAGGTTGGAGAGGGACTTTATTTGTTCCATGTTGCGTGCCATGTTGGACCTATATGGCAATTAGCATATCGTCAAAACAGATCTACTGATGATGCAGTTGCCATGGCTCTTCACACCTCCCTTTCTCACCCGGAGGGGCGTAACTGCTGCGTGCAAATTAGGGATGCAATGGTTCTCTGTGTAATATTGATTTGTACGGTATGCCATCGACGCTTCAATGCACACTTGTGAATTACGGCATTTTTGGTTTTGCAATTAAACTTACTTGCGTTATTTCATACTGCCAAATGTGCAGTGCGTGCATGCCTGTCTCTAGAAACTGTCGCTTTGTGATGCGTTGTGAGGTTGTTGGTAATCTATTTAGCATTAATAAATTATGATCATATCTTCATCTTCATTATGTTGTCTGTTGCCATCTGAAGTTGCTAAAGCAAGCTCCAAACATCTCTGAAAAGTTAACGACACCCACAGCCAGAACACCAGAGGGACGCACACAATGATCTGGTAACACAAACCCATAAAACAAACATGGGTAAATTTCCTTCTACAACACTGCCACCCAAGTGTGGAATTCCTTGACTACTTCCCTTAAAACATGTAGCTCGCTGGCTTCCTTCAAGACTGCCCTGAAAACTCACCTTTCAGTAGGCCAGAGGCGGAGGTAGTTATCACTTCTCCCAGACAGGCGAGAAGTGAGCCCCTTACCTTAGCCCCACCCCCCTTGTCTCCCCTACCCTGTACATATACTGTTTTTATAACTGTGATCATATTTGATTTTTTTTTCCCCTTTTTTCTATTTGTTATATCCATGAGTAACTCATGGATATAACAAATAGAAAAAAGGGGGAAAAAACTCAGTTGAATACCAAGGACTTGAGACGTAAAAAAGACCGTAAAAGGACTTATTTGGGATGCTCCTTTTAGGCAGGGTGTTTAACTGTACTTGTACTGTACTACATTATTTTAATGTATTGACTATACTTGTTCTGTTCTCCACTTTTGTCTAATAAAATACTCAATCAATCAATCAATCAATGAGCTCAAAGTATCTTTTGCAAACCAAGGGCACTTTGGCCATATTCAACTCCTTAAGCACATAACATGTACAGAAATTGAACTAAGACCGTGACCCAAAAACCAAGGTACTGTATGCTCTAAATCACTGCATCGCTGGAATGCTGTTTGTGGACTACTGCACCTCGGCTGCACAGCATGCCAAGTTAGATGCCAAGCTCAGCGATCTGGCTGCACCTGTCCTGACCATGCGCAGCTGGATACTCGATTCCTGTCAGGTCGTCAGGCAACCACATCAGATCCACTGGCCTTCAACCCCTCAGGGCTGTGTGCTGAGAGCTCCCTATAGTCCCTGTTTATACACACCTGCGTGGCAAGCAGAGCTTTAATGTCATCAGAGATCAAGTATGCTGAAGACATGACAGTGATGGGCCTGATCGTCACTGTCAACGAGACGGCCTACACGGAGGAGGTCAGATCACTGTCACAGTGGTGTCAAGAGAACTACGTGGCCCTCAAGGAGCTAAGGGGGCATAGCGCTGTCGCCTCGCGGCTAGAAGGTCCTGGTTTTGATTCCCGCCGGGGGACGCTGTGGGCGCTGGCAGCGTGTTCCCTCCTCCGCGTCATCAGCGCCCACACCCTAGGTGGGGTTGGCGAAAGGGCCTTTCTGTGTGGAGTTTGCATGTTCTCCCCGTGTCTCCTAGGATAGATACCCTCACAAAAATATGCAATAATCCTGGTCTCTATAATGCCTCCTCCTGGCCAGCCGGGGCGCCTGATGGAGGGGAAAGGAACTGGTTGGAATAACATGTTCCTTCCACGCGTTACGTCCAAACCGGGGAAATCCCCCCTGTCAGGTTAAAAGAAGCAACTTGGACTACTCATGCATAGAAGGAAGCATGAGGTCAGTCCGTTGTCTCCCCAGGTGCGGCAGAGGGAGAACAGAGCCCAGGATTACAGCTTAGGCAATTGCACTGGGTGAAAAAATGGGTTACAAAATTGTGGGATAAGAATTATGAAAGTAAAAAAAAAAAAAAAAAAGAAATGAGTGCCCCCATCTACATCGAAGCCATCACACAAAGTTCCTTGGCTCACACATGTCCTCACATGAGTCATAATACAGTAATACACACACACACACACACACACACACACACACACACACACACACACACACACACACACACACACACACACACACACACACACAACACACCACCAGCGGTGGAAAAGGTACGTCTGACATCTTTTCCTTAAGTAAAAGTATCAATACCACAATCTCGAAATACTTCGGTATTTAACATTTCTTGAGTAAAAGTACAAAAGTATTGGCATCAAAATATACTAAAAGTACCAAACGTAGTTGAATATGTATACATATCTTTTGAAAATAGCAGATCAAGCTCACAACACGTCGCATAAATAAGGCTATAGTGGTAAAGTAAAAGTACAATATTTGCCTCTGAGGTGTAGAGGAATAGAAGTAAAAGTATTGAAAATTGGAAATACTCCAAGTAAAAAACATAATGAAAAAGGCTGAAGGGCTGAAGAAATTCAGCACAAGCGTGCGCCTGTGCACACACCCTCAGCAATTTACTACAACAGCACCATGGAGAGCATCCTGACGAACCACCTGGTATGGAAACTGCACCGCCCTTAAATGCGTAGAGTGGTGCAGACATGATTGTTGGAGATGGGCTATTTCTCCTCCAGGACATGTACTGTATGGGCTATAAGCGGTGTGCAGCCATGGCTGGAGTATCACTCCATGTGTTGGGTGATCATGTGAAACAGCTGTGCACATAAAATGAAAGCTTAAAGTGTGTAAACAAATGATATAGGGATACAAATGAGCTGTGTACATTAAGTTAAACGTTAACCATGTTCAAGCCCTATTTCGGGTATGTCATTGTATGTGCTGTGTGGTCCATACATCGTATGTGCAAATCCCAGAGAGCAGGATAGAACACAATGGAAGTATTTTTTATTGATTGATTGATTGATTGATTGATTGAATCATTTATTAGAAGTTTGCATAGGAAAAGGTACCGTTTCATACAGCTCAACTAAAAGGTCAATTAAAAGGACGCCCCAAGAAATCCCATGGCTTATTTAAATGCAGATCCTTTTTTAAACTCATATAACATTGAATGACAGACAGATAGAACACAGTACTATGCAGAAGATATCATCAAAAAACACATCGTAAAAAACACAATGCAAAGATACAGTAAATGGTATTTATTTTATAATGGTAAAGGTCAGAGGGAGGTATGGATAGACAATGCAAAATAGGTGGTATTTACAATAGAAAGATCAGGCTGGTCTGGCTTGGTTGCCGGGCCTGGTGGCCACTGGCACAAAGCACTGTCCAAGTAGCTTTGTGGTCTGTGGCTGAATGTGCTCTTCATCCCAACTAGCACATCATCCAGGGGTGTCGCACCAAATTCTGGGCCCTGGGTACAAGGATTCACTGCGGGGCCCCTATGAATGTTCTTCATAGGGGGAGGGGGTTTAACCCATTTAGACTGGGAACGCATTATTACACATTATGTTGTACTTTAACTATTGAAAAATAGCAGATATACAAGCTCACAAGCTTGTAGATCTGCTCCTTTTTTTTATTATTGTGAAAATGTGTGCAAGTCTTTGAATATTTCAAATCCTTTCAAAAGTTTTTTTTTAAAAAACGATATTTCTACATCAGTGGTGCTCAGACTTTTTCATTGTCAAGGCCACCACTTTGGTCACGGACTCCCATCTCAAATTATGTAGTTCCAGGGACCCCCCAGAAGCAAAATTTGAGTTACAAATGTTTGCTTAAAGAATACATATATTCAAAGATATGCACACATTTTCACGACTTTTCAAAAATAGCAGATCTACAAGCTCGCAGCACGGCACACGGCACTCCGTGCCGCGCTGTTAGCTTGTAGATCTGCTATTTTTCAATAGCTAAAGTATAAAATAATCAAGGCCCCTCCACCTTGGGCCCTGGTAACTTAGTCCCACTTTTGACACCCCTGCACCCAGGGCAGGGTATGAGAAGGGGTCATCTGGATAGGTGTTCAACAGGATGGGACACATTTTGGAGATGCTTCACCAGTCCCTACTCCCTACCATTATGGTAGAGGGACTTTGAAGATGCACATGACATGAATAGACTTCCATACCATTTAGGAAATTGTGTCAGTGCCCCCATAGAAGCATGTTAACATTGCAAAAAATGTTAGGCGTTCATTTTGTGCATGAGAATCCTCTGCGGTACCTCCAACTTGGCCCCTCCAGCAAATAATGAATAATGGAAATTATTATAAATTGTGAGGAAAAAGCAGGAAATGTTCAAATGATTGCATTTTATAACTTTAGCCCTGGATTAAGGTAATGCCATCAGCTCGGTGGCCTTGTGGTTAGAATGTCTGTGAGACTGGTAGGTCGGGGTTTGATCACTGGTCATACCAAAGACTCTAAAATGGGACCCAATGCCTCCTGCTTGGCACTCAGCATCAAGGGTTGGATTGGGGCAAGTCCCTGCGACATAGTATCTTGTCCAGGGGGTGTACTTGTGCATCAAGCTGCCTCATGCTAACAGCTCCTGCCCCATGGACCACATGGCATTCCTGGCAGCAGAGGGGATAGGGGGTTGTGAAATAGTAGGGGACTAATGCTTTACTCGATCTATACCCAAGTACTGTTTAAGTTAGCAAAGAAAAACTGAACATAAAGTATTTGACCCCAACCCATTTTCACAGCTAATTCATGCCGTTGGCACCATTTGGAGACAGTATTCATAAGGAGTAGGCCTAGGTGTGCATTTCCACCTATCAGGGCAGGTGTAAACAAACTATAGTGAAAGTCACACAAATGTATCCAGGGAAAGATGTAGATGAAAACCCAGAATTACCTGAACTTTACCCTCCACCTACATACATGACAGACCATTATTATGACAATTATGTTATTATGATAGGCAAGGAAAAGCTAGGTGATGAAAAACTGTGAGGCCACATCTTTACTTATAAACATGATGAAATGTTCTTTTTTTCCATCATAAATAGATACATTTATATCTTGTCTAGCGATTACGATAGTTACTTAGCAGCCAGTATGATTCCCAAAGGTTGAGAATCTACTCGGGTGAGATGGGGTTGGTGCTTGGCCAATACTGAGTACCTCCTCCTCCGCCCTTTCTCCACTATTAGGCATACATGCCTGACGGCTTACTAGTGGGCCTATTTTGTTACCAAAGCCGTCAGACGTATCCATGGCCCCTGAAATAAGGAAATCTAATTTTACTCTCTCTCTCCCTTCCTCTCACTCCCCCTCGTCACAGCTCTTGGCAATGGTTGACTTTGAGACTGGAAGTCTCTCAACTTGAGTTATTAAAAGACTTGAAGGTAAGTATTAAACCAGCCTTCTCTGCAACCGGCAGGTTAATTATGGTGTATGCACAGAAATAAACATGAATGTGGGTGTGGGAGATTGTGTGACAAGGAAAGTGTATATGATCAGATGGTTTAGTCCAATTTGTTTGTATGTTGCTTGCTCATCCTAAACTTTAAATCAGTGGTGCATGTGGTAAAGTCCCTGCCCACCAACACCAGTGGTGTAAAGTACTTAAGTACAGTTTTGAGGTATTTGTACTTTACTTGAGTATTTCCAATTTCCAATACTTTTACTTCTACTCCACTACATCTCAGATCCAAATATTGTAATTTTACTCCGCTACATTTATTTGAAAATTTAAGTTAACTAGTTACTTTGCGGATATACATTATGATATAAAAAAAACATACATTAACCACTTTAGCCGTATGTATTTTACGTGTATAGGCTGTTTGAAAATAACTGATCTACAAGCTCACAACGCGTCGCATCACGATGCGTTGTGAGCTTGCAGATCTGGAATGTTCAGAATTAGCAATTGGGGTAAGGGGATTTAGTGTCTAGTAGACTGTGGTAATAACGTACATCTGCACTTCATAAGCATTAGAAGCAAAGGACCTTGGCAGCAATGGTGGATGGAATGTGAATGTTCGAACGCTGTGAATGTTCAGATTCAGAATAAAGGTGATGGTATGTGTAGTAATTCCATCAGATTTATAGAGGATGGTGTGAGGTATCTACAGTACAGTGTGAATGGTTTGTAGGCTAGTCTGTTACTTCATTCATGTAGTAAGGGCTGTGAGATACGATTCAGATGAATTCCCTCTGGAGGTAAATGGGATGGCATTAATTGCTAATTTACTCCACACTGGCCAATACCAACACATGAGAACCATTGATTTCTCACAGATGACACCAGATATTTCATAACATTTTTCCAGGAAACTGCCACTGACCACTGTGTTGGTCTCTTCCTCCATCGTGTCCAAACAGAAACACATAAACCTTCTGCTTGGGTGTGTCACTGTGTGTCAAGAGGTGTAGTAAGGCCCCAACTGCTGGACAGACAGGCGAGGTGAAGACAGCGAAGCTCAATCACAAGGGACTTTATTCACCAAATTTGGAGGAAAAACGAGGATGCGTGAGGAAAACACACTGGGAACTCTAATAGGCTAATACACTAGGAAATGACAGTAAAGAGAAGTTAACATCCACAAACTGGCAAGATAATTAAGGAACTGAGGGCTTAAATACACACATTGATAACCAGACACAGGTGAACACACCTGACAATCTTCAACACAGGGATAGGCTATAGGGGACCAACAGGACACAGGTGAACAATCAGAACAATCAGGAGGGACAAGACAGGAACAGTAACTAAGGTAAAAGAAAACACATCTTCACTTTAACTAGACCAGGTCACCTGCATGGTTCTGCCAGACCCGCAATGAAAATCAGAATGCAAGGAAGGGGGGGGACTTAATAGCAAGAGCTTGTAGATCGGCTGTTTTCACTAGTATGGCACTGAACTAACACATGAACACACAGGATTGTATAGGCTGAGCAGCTGGAAATGTTTCTGAGCTTGTAGATGGGCTGAGGAATTTATAGTGTCAGCAGCTCGTCAGCCAACTCAACTCAGCTGGTCCTGTACAGGTGACGGCACTCAAGGCAATCAGCCGAGCAAGGGAAGGGAGGGGCAGATGAGCAGTCAGAGGCAAACACAGGCACACTGAGGAAAAGAGGGACCGACCGACAGACAGACCGACAGACCGACAAAGCCTTTTGTAGGCCGACCCCCTGGGTCTGGCAAAAATAAAGCCGGACAAATGTAAAGTCAACACCTACAACTAAGAAACTAGTTACTAGGAATACACATTACTTCAAAATTAAAGGAACACACATAAAGTAAAACACTAACCTAATCTGAGAATCAAATCCCAGATAGAAATACCATTATATGGGGGTCCGTAGCCTAAAATGCTTGTCAAACTTGGGGTCCTTGAAATTAAAATGTTTGAGAATCACTGTTAGAACTGTAAATATTATCTTCTCTTATGGGGGTCCCTTTCATATCTTTGTAAATGGGGGTCTGCGGGCGATTGGTGTGATTAGTTCTCGTTGTTTCTCTCTCCCCTTGTCCATGAAGTATCTCTGCCAAAGTGAATGTGAATGTGAATGGGAGTCTGGGATCAGAAGCCTGGTGATCTGACATAATCCTATCCAACATGTACAGTAATGTACAGTATAATCACTGGCCATTCTGAAAGGCTTAAAAAAATCATCCAGTATAAACAGAAGAGAAAACACAAGAGTCACAATCATTAATCCTTGGAGAAAAGAAGACCACCTGCTCATTGGCATTTGCAGAATTCATTGGTAGAGCTTTCAATGTTTTATAAAGCAATTGTTTCGTGATGAATATCCATGTCCGTCACAGCTGTTTCTGCTGCATACAGTATGTGTTTAAGATCTTACTGTCTTGTCATAGTATAGTAACTGCAAACACACGCACACACGCACGCACGCACGCACGCACGCACACACACTTATTTGGTTAGTTAGTTTCACAGCCTTTTGAAACAGATGTAGCCTACTGTATATTAAAATAAAGCCTATACTCTATGTAGGCCTATGTAGGGCAGGCCTATGAATGTATGTATGTACGTACTGTATGTACTAGGCCTACGTAGGCTGTGTAGGCTATGTATGTATACAGTCAGTACAGTGTACTATGTATAGGCCTACATAATATGCTAATTGCGACCGTAGGGAGCAGTTAATCAAAACCTCCGCCTCAGGTGAGTCAGTCAGTCAGTCAGGTCAGTCAGTCAGTCAGTCAGTCAGTCAGTCAGTCAGTCACACCTCATGTCATGCTCCATTATGTCCATGTCCCTTTTATGCCCATATATGGAGATCCCTGATGTCATCAGAATTAAGCCAATATCTGGGAATGCCCATATATGGACATACTGTATCTGTCTCATGTGGTCTCAGCATGACCTCGCTTCTTGCCCTTAGGGCGTCTTACTAGTATCTGTGTATGTGTGTGTGTTCAATCAATCAATCAATCAATCAATCAATCAATCAATCAGTCAGTCAGTCAGTCAGTCAGTCAGTCAGTCAGTCTGTCTGTCTGTCTGTCTGTCTGTCTGTCTCTCTATCTATCTATCTATCTATCTATCTATCTATCTATCTATCTATCTATCTATCTACAGTATCTATCTATCTATCTATCTCCCCTCCTCTCCCTCCCCCTCCTCTGAGTCCTCTCCTCTCCTCTCAGCTGACGTCTGTCTCTCCCTCCATCATCACGGCTCATGTCCGCATCATCAACAGCGTCCGTCCCTTCCAAATGGTAGCCTACTACTATAGTAGCTAGTACTGTAGCCTACAACAACTACTGGAACTAGAGCATCATTTGCGGTTGTTCAAACAGTTTAGTTAGTTTGTAGGCTATTATATAATCAGTCATCATTTGGACAGTTATTATTGGTTGGGTGGAAGTTTTGTTCTCCTTTCTCTTTTCTTTTCTTTCTTTTTTGCTTCCCTGCGGTCAGACAAATTTATCTCTCAGGATCAGCTCAGAAAGATTGACAACATACACAGTAGTCTACTGTCTCTCTCTTCGTTTTATATAACGGTTTATAACGTTTTATCAACGGTTATTATAAGCGGTTCATTTAGGCTACTTGATCAACGCACGCCAATTTTTCCACTTAGTTTTCGTTGAAGACTCGGGAAATACGAATTCATCTATAGGCTATAGTGTGATTCAAAGCTGAGAGACATTGAGGTTGTTCTTTTGGGTTGTTATTTATTATTCTAATCCAACATCAACACAATACCAACCGCGGAAGGAACGGAACGGGGAAGTTATCGCTGCATGAGTTATGACACATGAGCCGATGAGCGTCCCTCCGGTGATCCGAGCCCCCAGCCCTCTCCTCCTCCTGCCGGTGCCGGTTCCCGGACCCGGGGTGCCGGCGGGGGGGAGCGGGGACGCCGGGGACGCCGGCGGGGTCTCCATCCACATCCAGATCGGTCTGAGCCGAGAGCCGGTCCTGTTGGACCCTGGAGATGTGAGCCTGGCGCAGGTTCGGGAGATGGCGTGCTCCATCGTGGACCAGAGGGTGAGTAGCCTCTATAGGAGTTTTTTACTATTAAAGTAACTAGCCTATCAATACTGCCTCTGTTAGTATAGTCTATAGAACTCCGGAATTCAACATTTACTTGAGTAAAAGTACAAAAGTATTAGTATCAAAAGGTATAAGGTACCAAAAGTAAAAGTAGCCTACTCATTACGACGTAATGATTACTTATGTCCCATTTCCAAGTGTATACAGGGCCGTGCTTACCATACAGGCAAACTAGGCAGCCGCCTGGGGCCCCCTCACAGCCTGGGGGCCTCATGAGATTATTATTATTATTTTATTTTTTAACCAACATGGCCATCAGGGGGCCCCAGTTGAGCTCTCAACTGTGAGACAGAGAACAGTTGAAGTGAGGGTGAGGGTTAACATTAGCTCATTAGAATCTGAAAAGAGTGTGGCTCTCAAAGGTGTGACCAGAGAACAATGGTCCTGATTACCCAAGCGGTTCTTTTGTGTCTGTTCTGTGATGTCACGTACATTACTTTAACTTTAAGAAGGATCGATGCAGGGAATGGATACATTATTTCTAAAGTGTGTGTATATATTTATATTTAAAAAAAGTTTTGAGGGCCCCCATATTTATATATACATATAATATATGTGTATCAATTCCATTTCATTTTGGGGGCCCCAGATAGTTTGAAGTGGGGCCCGGGATGAGATCAATATAAAAGAAGGGTAAAAAGGGCCTTAACATGAAATGTGATGTTTAACTTGAAATACTTTCACAGGGTTTACTGGGGCTTCTTAAAGATGGCACGCATAGTTTGTATACTGTTTATTTATATTTAACATTTTGAGGGGCCCAAATATATCCATTTGGGGCCTCTCAATCTCTCAAACAGGCGACCGAGTATTTCCCGGTGAATCTGTGCGCAAAGGTGGGGGCCGATGGGCAAGGAGGGTTGCGAGCTTATGAGAAACAACTAAAATAAGACCTTAAAACCTGGCGAAAACAGTTGCGTGCATTAGCGGAAGATGACGATAAAGGAAATCCTTTAATGGAAAACATTAAATTAACTTCTGAAAAGCATACACGGCCTTAAAACATGGCAAAAACAGTTGCGTGCATTAGCGCAAGATTAGATGAGGATAAAGGAAATCATTAAATGGAAAACATTAAATTAACTTCTGAAAAGGCTTCACCCACCTCGAGTCTATAGCCTACTAAAACTAGTGAACCGCGATCTTGCCACACGTGAATAATTGTGGTTGTAAACAATAACACAGACAATATAAATCCTTGTTGTGGGAAGAAAGGATATCATCATGGCCCCAAATAACTTTTAAATATCTTGCAATTGGCGACGAGTCTCTTACTAAATCGGCAAGATTACATTACATAACATAATACATAAAAGCTAAGCTATATAACCTCTCCATCATCAGCAATAGTCAGTGATTCGTGTCCCCCACACTCCCAAGCCCCCACCGTTGCGCACAGATTCACCGGGAAATACTCGGTCGCCTCAAACAGAAACACCCAGGGGGCTCCATGAGTTATCGTCAAATATAAATAAACAGTAAAAAGGCCCTTAACATAGTCATGTAATGTATGTGTTTAACTTCGAATGGATATGTATAGCCTTAACCCACTGACTGTCCTGTGAGACAAACTTTGTCTTTGAAAACCACTGCAAAACATGCACTTAAAAGTTATTCTTATTCTTATTAAAATTACGTTTTTTTTTTAAAACACTATAAGTAATAACACTGATTCAATTCATAGGTTTAATAGTGTATGAAACTTGAGCTGAAGTGTGTTATTTAACATGAAGCAACCATCCTTAGATGACATTTCTGCCACAGACATGCAGCTAATTACCACCTGAAAGAAGTTGGCCTGTCGCTGCAACAATGGGCTCTGATTATCTGAAAAGAGCTTTAATGTCACAAGTTACTTTAGTCTCCTTAAAAATATAAACAAGATTTATACTGTATATATTTATATTTAACGTTTTGAGGGCCCCCAAATTCATTTGGTGCCCCACCAGCTCTCAAACTCAAGCTCTCAATACCCTCATATATAAATAGTAAAAGGGCCCTTAACAAAAGGCTGTTAACATGGTCATGTAATGTAATGTTTAACTCAGTATTCTTATTCTTATTACTTTACCTGTCCTGTGTAAGTTGCTTCTGGTGAGAGAAGTTGAAGCTCATTCTTTATGTTCTATATGTCAAACATTGTGGCCATCCATAGCTGAGTGGTTAGTGAGCCTGCCAAGGGAACCAGATCCCTGGTTGTCACAGGTACGATTCCAGGCCAGGTTAGCAATGTGTTGCAGTGTCCCTGAGTAAAACACCCAACCCCTGTTTTCTCCCTCCTCCTGTTATTATTTTCTCTGGAATTCTTTTGAAAAAGTGCTAGAGTTTATAGGCTATTAAACTTGTGTTATTAAAAAAAATATATATATATATATATTTTCAAATAATTAAAAGCTAAAATATAGGAAACAAAACATAAGGGAGTATTTATTCGCGACCCCTAGAAATTGGTCCGCGACCCGCATATGGCTCCCGACCCAGGGGCCTCAAACTGGGGTTTGCCTGGGGCCTCCAAATCGCTAAGCACGGCCCTGAGTGTATAGCCTACAAATCTTTTGAAAATAGCAGATCTACAAGATCATTATTTCAAATTGCCAAAATGTAGTGCTGAGTGGTTAATGTATATGTGAATAATAATCCAACTCTACAAAGTAGCCTAACTAAAGTTTTCAAATAAATGCAGTGGAGTAAAGTAGGCTACAATAGGCTATTTGGATCCAAGATAGTAGAAGTAAAAGTATTGGAAATTGGAAATACTCGAGTACAACTACCTAAACTAGACCAGGTCAACCTGGTTGTGCCAGACCCCCTGTCTGTCATCATCATTTATGACATCATGCCTTTTGTAGGCATGTCATCATCATGTCATCATCATATATACCCTTTATATAGAAAACCCGGACAGACATTTGCTTATGTAGGCCTACCCATTTCATGGGTCTGGCAAAAACTAGACCAGGTCAACCTGGTTGTGCCAGACCCCCTGTCTGTCATCATCATTTATGACATCATGCCTTTTGTAGGCATGTCATCATCATGTCATCATCATATATACCCTTTATATAGAAAACCCGGACAGACCGACATTTGCTTATGTAGGCCTACCCATTTCATGGGTCTGGCAAAAAGTACAATACTTAAGTAAATGTACTTAGTTACTTTACACCACAGTAAATAGGAGTTTAAAGGGAAAAAAAGTACTTACTTAGGCAAAATAATAAACTGTTAAAGTTAGGAGCCAGTAAGCAGCAGCGCCTAACGAATACTGGAGTATGCGTTCCAAGGTCTAGGTATCACTTGCAAAGAGGCTCATAGCTGTAAAGTCTGGTTTGATAAGTAGGCCGCATTTAGTATGAAAACCTGCATATCATGTCTGTCCGTCCGTCCCGCCTTATGTCACGCTCCATATATGGCCAAGACTGTGACATCTCCATATATGGAGCTGGCCAATACCTCGACATCTGACCTCACCGATGCCTCAGAGAATGGCAGGGGCTGAAATTTCTGAAAGGGCCTTTTGGTGAAAATATCGAAAATAGCAGATCTCCAAGCTCACAACGCGTCGCGGTGCTTGATACCACACTGAACTAAGCATAATCAAGTGAATGCTGGATATGTGGTTCATGGATTTCTACACAGAGAGGGCAATTCTTTCAACTTTTCAGCTGCATTCAAGTTCAGGAGAGTTTACTTTGAACAAGGCAATTCTCTTGAATGCTGCCTTCAGGTATGGCATCTTTCACCATAGTAAAAACTGCATTCATGGTCTGGAGAGGGCACTTTTTTACAGACAGATAAAAGGGCAGGGGCTCAATCCCCCTTTGATGTCTATGTGTGCACGTTAGTGATGCACGGGCCGGCCCGAACCCGCACGGTCCCCCGCGGTCAGCCCGCAGGCCGGGTTGAGCTGGGTCAAGAAATGTACACTTTATTGGTGGGGCAGGTTGAGGCGGTCCCGACTCACGTCCAAATAATAATATATAATGCGCACCAAGCGTCCTTCCCTGCTCGCAGCCAAGCATGTCTAGAGCGTCCCTTGAAAGTCAAGAGATGCTCACTGGTGTGTCCGTGTCATGTTATTCTAATTTAGTCCATTGTACTTCCTGTAAGTAGACTTAAAAATATGCATAATCATATTATGGGAGGGTCTTATTTTGAAATCCACCGTTTTAACAGGAAATGCTTCAGCGTGTTGTTATTGGCTACTTGTTGCAGCCTACAAGATGTAAACAGGAATCACATGGAATTCATACACAAGCTTTTGACTAATCTAAAGTTCATATTTAT
Organism: Nannobrachium achirus; assembly: GCF_963921795.1. Lineage (NCBI taxonomy): Eukaryota > Metazoa > Chordata > Actinopteri > Myctophiformes > Myctophidae > Nannobrachium > Nannobrachium achirus. Next base: position 43,263,427 of record NC_137827.1, on the reverse strand, counting down.
GATATGAAAACCATGCTCCTGTGACTTAAAACAATGTACAGTGTTTGAAAGCAGCAATAGGTGAGTGGACTGGTTAATTACCTTCTGCTGGCTTGGCTGCTGTTGTTGTTGTTGTTGTTGTGGGAGAGGGCGTCAGTACAGAGCTCTGATAAAAAGTTGACGGTGCACTTAAACATTTCTGTCTTTTCTCTTCATTGTTGTTTATTTTGTCTTGCACCAGTGACTAGGCTATACTGGATCTGCAACATCTCTCTGTGATACATTAGCGTTGTGCTCTGTGTGTATAGTCCTATACAGGAGTGTTGTCAATTAAAATAAGCATCTCGTCGGCATGCCGTCATGTTAACGGTTCATTGCTTTTAAATGTTCGAAAGATATTGTATATGGCTCTGTTGCACTGCACTGTAATGTAATGGGCTCATCAGCACTGAACATTTCTTCTCTAATATGCCATTCTGTTTGTGCACGGTTGGGATTGGCTGTTTTTCCGTGATTGATGGAATAAATCCACATTCAATGACGTATTTGACATGTATTTAATGACAGGCTGAGCTGGGACAGAAAATTAAAATGGGCGGGGCCCGCGGTCCATATAAAACCCTGACCTGCGCATCACTAGTGCACGTGCCTGCCTCATGTAACACTCCATATATGGCCAAGACATCTCCATATATGGAGCTGGCCAATACCTTTACACCTGACCTCACGGACTCCATGATATGGATATAGCTGACCTGTTCTGACATAACTCCTGCTTCTTAACTGTGCCCAGAGCCCTCTATTGGAGAGTTGCGTCAGTGAGCAGCTCTGTGTGGAGGGAAACGAGGGAGACATCCAGTGGTGTAGAGCTGTCTGTCTGTCTGTCCCATTCAACATGTCCTCAGAAGCCTTAGACGACGAGGATACCTTCAAGATCCTGATCGCCACAGATCTCCATCTTGGTTACCTGGAGAAGGACGCCATCCGTGGCAACGACAGTTACAACACCATGGATGAGATCCTACGATGTGCCCAAACAAACGAGGTGGATTTCATCCTGCTGGGAGGAGATCTCTTCCATGACAACAAGCCGTCGCGGCGCTGTCTCAACACCTGCATCGGTGCGCTCAGGCAGCACTGCATGGGAGACTCTCCCGTCCGCTTCAACATCATCAGTGACCAGGCTGTCAACTTCAGCCCCAGCAAGTTCCCCTGGGCCAACTACCAGGATGAAAACCTTAACATCTCCATCCCCGTGTTCAGTGTCCATGGAAACCATGACGACCCATCCGGGTCTGAAGGTCTGTGTGCGTTGGATGTGCTCAGCTCCTGCGGCCTCCTCAACCACTTTGGACGCAACCGTTCAGTGGAGAAGATAGAGATTAGTCCCATCCTCATGCAGAAAGGCAGCACCAAGCTGGCCTTATATGGGATGGGCTCCATCCCCGATGAGCGCCTGTACAGAATGTTTGTCAACAAGCAGGTAACGATGCTTCGGCCCAAAGAAGACCAGGACCAATGGTTTAATCTCTTCACCATCCACCAGAACAGAGCTAGACATGGTGCGACTAACTACATCCCAGAGCACTTTCTGGATGACTTCCTGGACCTGGTGGTGTGGGGTCATGAACACGAGTGTCTGATCGATCCCGCCAGGAACGAACAGAAGCTCTTCTACGTCACACAGCCCGGCAGCTCTGTGGCCACGTCCCTGTACCCTGGAGAGGCTGCCAAGAAACACATAGGGCTGCTGAGGGTGAAGGGCCGTAAGATGTACCTGCAGAAGATTCCACTGAAGACAGTGCGTCAGTTCTACTTCCAGGATGTGGTGTTGGCCGACCACCAAGACCTCTTCACTCCTGATACTCCCCAGGTTACAAAGAAAGTGGCGGACTTCTGCCAAGCCAAGGTGATGGAGATGCTAGAGGAAGCTGAAAGAGACCGACTGAGCAGTCCTCTCACTCCAGAGAAACCTCTGATTCGCCTCAGAGTGGACTACAGTGGAGGGTTCGAGACCTTCAATACATCTCGTTTCAGTCAGAAGTTTGTCGACCATGTGGCCAACCCCAAAGATGTCGTCGCCTTCCTCAGACAACGTGAAAAAAAGGAGGGCGTCAAAGCAGATGAGGCTAACATTGACTACAGCCAGGTGCTAAGAAACACTGCGGTGGAGGGTCTGCGTGTGGAGGACCTTGTCCAGCAATACTTTGAGGCAGCTGAAAAGAAGGGGCAGCTGTCCCTGCTTACGGAACAAGGCATGGGGAAGGCCATTCAGGAGTTTGTAGACAAGGACGAGAAGGACGCCATCGAGGAACTTATCTCCTTCCAGCTGGAGAAGACACAGCGCCACCTACGGGCCAGAGGGGTCATCTCTGAACAAGATATCGACTCAGAGATCCACACTTTCAGAGACGCCAAACAGAACACAGCGGAGGAAGAGGAAGAAATCAAAGAGGTTATGAGCAGAGCCAAGGCACACCGCCTGGAGCGGGGGGCAGACAAGCCTCAGGACGAGGACATATCAGAAGGAATGGACATCGGGATGGACTTGGATGAGGGTTTGGCCCCACCCCCTCCCCCCACACGAGGCAGAGGGAGGCCCCGTGGTGGGAGGGAAAGAGGTGCCACTGATGCTGAACCTAAGCCGGCCAGGAGGGGGCGGAACCAGAGATCCTCAGCCCCAACACAGACCAGAAACATCATGGAAGCATTCCAGGCTTCGTCCCAAAGGCCGTCTCGGGCCCATGCAGACAAGGCCTATGCAGGAGACGACTTAACCATTGATGACTCTGATGAAGAGTCTTTTCCCGTAATGAAAGCCGCCCGAGCCACTCCGAGGACGGCCCAGAGCTCCAGTGTGTCTTCATTCTCCGCCAGAAGTCAGAGCCAGAGCCAGTCCTTTAAAGGAGTGGCATTTGATGACAGTGATGATAATGAGGATGATCCATTCAATGGTCCCACAAACCGTGGGAGATAAGTCACAACCACATTTTAATATCAAATCTGTTGATCTCAGTGGTTCCGAAGGACTTTTTAGTTTGGTTTATTTTTATTTAGCACACTTGTAGCTCCCTTTTTAGGGTGGTTGCTGTAGGCAACAACACACTATAGTTCTAGCCCAGCTTTCTTCTTAATGTTCTGGATAAACTTTTAGCCAATCAGGAAGCAGCATTCTCGGTGACCTCACCATTATAGAGTAATAAGTCCATTGAGTTCAATAGACCATATTCACACCGCGGCCATCTTGGATCACATGACTTCCTGTGATAGCAGCCTGCATTACAAAACACTGTGAACAATGGAGCGATGGTCCCAAAATGTGAGTTCTATTCAACCGGGGTGAGGGTCTCACCCGGCCGGGAGCGTGTCGCTGTTATTACATGTCATCTTTTCGACACCCGACTCTAACCCTCACCCTAACTCTAACCTCCGTGGAGTGAGTCGCTAACCCTCCGGTCGAAATAATGGTTGTTCGAAAGAGTGCGATTTCACCCCCCCGGCCTTTTCCCCACTTCACCTCGTCCTGCTTGCCCCCTCCCCTCCTGTGAGTAGCCTACCTGATTGACAATCTGAGATCCTCCCAGTATCACAGCTGCAAGCTGTTGACTAACCAGTAAGACTCCCTAATCGGACAAATAGGCCAAAAGTTTGTTTTACCAAAATCGTCCTGATGGTGGCGCTAGATGGGACAGATTTTGATTACATGACTGTAGAGATACTGTGCGATTTGTGTGATTTTAGGGCAAAATCTGTAGGAGCAGTGTCCAAAAATGTGTTTAAAATAATCGGCCTGAAGGTGGCGCTAAATGGGACAGATCCATGTTGATGAGATGAGTGTAGACATACTGTGTACCGGTTTGCGTGATTTTAGGGCAAAATCTGTAGGAGCAGTGTCCAAAAATGTGTTGGAAAAAATTGGCCTGATGGTGGCGCTATATGGGACAGGTCCATGTTGATGACATGAGTGTAGACATACTGTGTTGCGATTTGCGTGATTTTAGGGCAAAGATTGTAGGAGCAGTGTCCAAAAATGTGTTGGCATTTTGAAGGTGGCGCTATATGGGACAGATCCAAGTTGATTGCGACCGTAGGTCGCACTTACTATCAAAACCTGCACAAACTGTGAGTGAGTCCGTCAGTCAGTCAGTCAGTCAGTCAGTCTGTCCGTCTGTCTGTCACACCTCACACGTCACACTATTTCCCTGCTCATATCTCCGCAACCGTTGCCCCGATCCATGCCAAATTTTGCACACACGCTCCTTGGCTGCCAAACTACAACCTCCAAGGACCCCCGGAGCTCCAGGGACCCCCAGGTCCCTGGGGGACCCCCAGATGTAAAAAAAGACCAAATGTGCAAAAATGACCAAATGACCACTCCAACATGGCTGCTCACGGGGAATTCCCGGGGACCACCGACTCCTGGTGCTCCAGAACGGATGCCAAAGTGGTGCCAAACCCCAGTGGAGGACCCCCTCCACTGCAGCTCACATAAAATGCCGTAACTCGGGCTAGGAGCGTCCGGGAGAGCCGGGGCCGGTACCTATTCGTCCGCCATGGCAACGCGGAGACCCCACCCCTCATTTCTCACATGGCCCTCTTCTAGCGCCACCATGAGGCCGATTCTTGCAAAACACATTTTTGGACACTGCTCCTACAGATTTTGCCCTAAAATCACGCACATCGGTACACAGTATGTCTACACATTGCCCACACAACTAGGAACCAATGGCAGTTACAGCCCTCTTTGTGTGTACATGTGACCTACGGTCGCTTATCTCCCGATTAGGGAGTCTTACTGGTGACATGAGTGTAGACATACTGTGTACCGATTTGCGTGATTTTAGGGCAAAGAATTTAGGAGCAGTGTCCAAAAATGTGTTTTGCAAGAATCGGCGTCATGGTGGCGCTAGAAGAGGGCCATGTGAGAAATGAGGGGTGGGGTCTCCGCGCCGCCGAGGCAGACGAATAGGTACCGGCCCCGGCTCTCCCGGTGGCTCCTAGCCCGAGTTAAGGCATTTTATGTGAGCTGCAGTGGAGGGGGTCCTCCACTGGGGGCGCCACCACTTTTGCATCCGTTCTTGAGCACCAGGAGTCGGTGGTCCCCGGGAATTCCCCGTGAGCAGCCCCGTTGGGGTGGTCATTTTTGCACATTTGGTCATTTTTTACACCTGGGGGTCCCCCAGGGACCTGGGGGTCCCTGGAGCTCCGGGGGTCCTTGGAGGTTGTAGTTTGGCAGGCAAGGAGTTTGTGTGGAAATTTTGGCATGGATCGGGGCAACGGTGGCGGAGATATGAGTAGGGGGAAAGTGTGACGTGTGACGAGTGACGTGACGGAAGGAAGGAAGGAAGGAAGGAAGGAAGGAAGGACTGACGGCTGGTGGAGGTTTGGATAGTATGAAAGTGTAAAAGTAACTGCGACCTACGGTCGCAATAACTGCCTAGTTGTCCAGAGACTATTTAAACCTGTCTGTGTTTGCTCTCATTGCTGGATCATTGTGTTTGCTGTCCGTTCCTCTGTTTCCCGTATGTTTTGATTCTGTTGTGTTTGAAACCTGTGTGTGCTTGTGTTAAAAATATATTTAGTGTAGTAAAGTCTTGTACTCTTCACTCCTTGGTTTCCTGCAATACTTTGAGTTTTGAGTTGAGTTCTGCATTTGGGTCCTCACCACCACAACACCGAACCGTGACTGACAGAGTGGGATAAGGGGTAAGGCATGGACGAAAATATAGCCCCGGTGAACACGGATTAGAGGTGGAAAAGGGATGGGGCCGAGTACAGACCCCTGGAGGACTCGAAGTATAAGAGTTTAACCACTTAAACCCCAGCATCGTTATTGTGGGGAAGCTTTTCGCAGGAAATTGAAATCGAGAAGCGCTGCGATGCATTATGAGCTTTTCAATCAGAATCTGCTTTAATAACAGAAAACAGAAAAGACACTAGTATAGAGACCTGAGGGACTCCTCTCAACGATATGGGTTTAAGTGGTTCTCTCCTCTAGTTATGCTGTGCTTTGGCTGCATCGTAGCTGTGGCTCTATGAGTCACCTGCCGGTCAAGTCTAAATCATGCCATTATTATAAATAGAGAGGATGTGATCTCAGTATCTGATCAGCACTGTGTGTGTGTGTGTGTGTGTGTGTGTGTGTGTGTGTGTGTGTGTGTGTGTGTGTGTGTGTGTGTGTGTGTGTGTGTGTGTGTGTGTGTGTGTGTGCCCACACGCGCGTCAGATAGACAGAGAGGAATATTCAATACGTGTACTTGTATTTCCAGCATGTCCATTCAGCCACAGGCTATGATGGGGTCAATAGGTGGCCGATTCATATTCACAGTCACATACACTATTCTACACACAGCAGAACACAGTAGTACATAGATAGATACTGTGGCCCGGGGGCCACATGCGGCCCCCACCTTCACTTAAAGCTATACTGTGTAAGATGCCCAACTAGTGGTCATTAGCCCTATAGCAAACCGCGGTCGCGTCCGCGTCTTTCGGCCGTTTTTCGTACCTTCAGACCCCCGCGTCTGCCTCCACCTCGCTGAGATCTATCTTTTGAGGGGTCCCTTGTTCCTGTGCGTTCAGTAATTCCAGAGATACGGACTCCTTCACCCTGCCTGGTAGGCGAAATTACCTAGAGAAGGGATGGTACAAACGGGCGACAACAAATATGGCTGCCATAGCGACCCCACTTCAAGATGCGCTGTGATTGGCCGGCAGTTGTATAACCCTCGCTGTGATTGGCCGGTAGTGTGATGACGCAACTTTGGCGCGAGATCCGGTCCCCGGCAAGGATCGCAGTTTATATAGAGAAGGCTTTACAGGCTGAAATTCACGGAGTGGGTGTTCTAAAACTTTAGCGATTTAACAGTTAGGACAATTTTAAGATTTGTTTTATAAAAAAAGTTACATGGTACAACTTTAACTCATCTGCCGCCTTACACGTTTATAAACGTTCTATTTTGCCCAGCTATCTACCGCCTTACACGTTACTGTACGTTCTACCGTTTTTGGCCACTGGGGGGCACTGTTCACTAATATATGAGACAGCAATGTGTTCACAGCTCTTTGGGCAGCCTGTGATGCTGATAAAAAATTATAAAAATGTTATTCATGTAATCAGCTTTCTGCACACCTTCTTCAAGATGGCTGCCAAAATGGCCACCATCCACATGCTGTAATTGTTTGTGTGTGTTAATCTAAAAATAGATTTTTCTTGGGGTTGATTATATTTTTCTGCCAACTGCAAGGGGGCAATGGACATCTTCTGAGAGCTTATTTTTTTCCAAAAAATGTTTAATTTTTTATTTATTTTCATTTTAATTTTTTGTAAAAAGCCGGGCAGTACTAAGATAGATTTTTTTTTAACCCTTGGCAGGCATTGTGTTAATGCGGCCCGCAGGTTAATACCGGAATACTGATATATTATTGATTCCAGCTGTTACAATTCCAAACATGACCTGCTTTCAGTCTATATTAGTAGTTTAATGACTAGTATAGTAGTAATAAAATGTATTTATTTATGTCCAATGTATTTGTATTTATAAAGGTAACATGAGTATATAACTAAATCCGTTTTAAATTAAATCAAATTGTTACAAATTGTTTACATCTACAAGCTCAAAACGCATCACAGAGAGATGCGTTTTGAGCTTGTAGATCTGCTATTTTTGCTTGTGGCCCTCTGGAGTGAAGGTGGAAATATAGTGGCCCTCGCCATCATCAAAGCTGCCCTCCCCTGCTGTAGATAGATAGATAGATGATTGATTGATTAATTGATTGATAAATAGACACGTACGTACAGTACGTACTACATAAGAAGATAGTCACATTGGTATTTGTTTGTGTACAAGGAATGAAGAAAAGTGTTAGTTTATGCAGGACACGTGAGTCTTGCCCGCCTCAGCTGTAATCAGCTATCAGTCAGATCCTTTCCATATTCCTCATTCACAGATCTGCTGATCATGACATCACACTGTTAAAATCCAATAGACCCTATTCACGGTCCGCCCACGCACGCCCACTCAGCAAATTTCTCAGCAACTTCCTGGTGCCGACGTCAGCTTTGAAGGGTAAACTAACAGAAATCGCTGGACTTAAAGCCAACAAATCATTATTTCGAACGGTATAGTAAATTATAACGCTTTGTGCCTTTTACTATCTTGTGTTCTTGATCATGCTAGCCGTATTTTATACTTTACTAGTCGGAAATTGCATTAAATTTGCGATGTCTGTGTTAACTCTATGGGCTTTTAGTGGGGTTTCCCCTTCAACCGTGACGTCAGCACCAGGAAGTTGCGTAAAGGACCCCTTACATCTAACAACTTTGTAAAGATTTCTCAATCGTAATAAAATCGGGGCTATTTGCGGCGCGCTCCCGTGACTCAGTCGTTACTCAATCGTTAAATGTGAGGTAGTGGTCCGACTCGATTTTTACCCCGATTTGAGACCCAGATTATGTTACGAGAATATCAAACTGGTTTAATATTTTCACAAATCGGGGCTGAGTGAATGAATACAATGACGTAGCCTATAGCCTACAACCAAAACAGAACAAGCCAAAAGCCAAGCCATTCATTCCCCAAAAGACGCTGCCTGAGCTGCCAGCCTGGTCGTTGTTGGTGCGGCTACTACAACAGCCCTTTATTAGTTATTTCTCCGCGTTTCCATTATTCCAAACATTCAACGTCGTTGATAATAGTTGATGGGATCGATCTGAGCCGGCTGAGACGAGAAAACTAGAGAGGAGAGGCACAGAGCTGAGCTGGGGCTGAGGGAGGGAGGCGGAGCTCGGTGTGTGTGTGCGTGTGTGCGTGCGTGTGTGCACATGTGGAAAAAGTAATCAAGTAAAAGTATCAATACTGCAATACTGTGATGCGACGTGCTGTGACTGAGCTTGTAGATCGGCTATTTTCATTTATGGTTAGCCTAATGCTTTATAATAATATTATAATGTATTTAGGAACACAAGGCTATATAATAGGCATATTTCAGCAAATAAAAGGGAATCTTGAACCAGTCTTTACAAAATCTTTAGAGGCATACACATCTAACAACTGAAATCTTTGAAAAATCATCCTACAGTCTTTGGGGAGTCTTTTTCAAATCTTATAGTGTGAGGGGTAGTCTTTAAGAAATCTTTCCCAAATCTGTCCACAATCTTACCAAAGTTGTTAGGTGTAAGGCTAGCTTAACGTGAATTCGGTCAATAAGAGCTCACGCTCAGTAAGGGAGGCCCTTTTAAATACGGCTTGCAAATAGCTATGCTTGTCTTGGATCCGAAGCATCGGCTCTGCTCCTGCCTAGCATCTCTGAAAGCGGAGCCCCTTTAACGCCAAGTTTAACTGTATTCCATTTGTTGCAATAAATGGTTAGATCTTCATTGACGTGAGTGTTCCTGAGTAAATTAAGGTTCCAGAAGTGGGAAACAGTTTCATCTATGCTGCACCATGCTCTTTGAATCCACTGCAAAAGGATTTGAAGTTAGATTCCCTCATTTCAGTTCATCATTTAAACAAACAAATTGGACACATGCTTGCAGAGGACTGCTCATGGTTTTTTTTTGTTTTGTTTTTTGTGCTTTTATGATCTTGTTTTCACATCTTATATGCATGCTGCCTTTTTTGGCAGTTGTAAGGTGCAGGACAGCCACATCACATTCCATTCAGGCAACATGCCCACAACAACTTTCCAATTGAAGCTGAAACACAACAGTATGAATACTCCACCATTCAGTGAAAAAGTCCAGCTCATTTTTCAACATTATCATTAGAGCTGGCCTATATCGTCTCTGTCGGGTAGAAACCTCATATGTCCAAAACAGTCAAATGTGAAAATAGCGAAAGTAGCTCAAAACAAAGCCTGTGGATGTGCTACTTTTGTGTGGCGTTGTAGGCCGATCAAGTAGGGCATTCATTTATGAAAAAAACCCCACAAAAGTTAGAATATGGAGAAAGGCGGTTTCTGCCTGACAGCAACAATAATAGCAGTATCACACTATCACAGGGTTATAGCAGGGGCAATATTATATCTAAATGTATTACCCGGCTTGTTTGAATGCTTGATTCTGATTGGTCAGTTGCTGAAATCAGCGGTCTGTTATTTCTGGATAACAGACCGCTCCGCTCTATAACAGACCGCTGCCTAATCAAAGACTCAGAGCACCTGCTGCAGTCAAGCTGCACTGTGTGAATCTTGTGCTGTATCCAACATGTCAGCCATGTAAACACAGCGACATTTAGAACTAAACGTTGCTCTCAAGAATGTTTTTTAAAATATTTTAAGCGAGAAATAGACGACGTAGTATCAGAAAATGGATTCTATCTAATCAGCACTTGTTTTCCAAGGCGAACGTGTCGCGCTAGGGGGACGCCCAGCGCAACACTTGTGGAACACTTCCAGCCATCTGTAAACAAGGAAATACTGTTTTGAGTTTTTAGTCAAATTATTAATTTTATCGTTAACGTTTCGCCAGTGGGCCTTAACCTTTCTAGATATAGTATATTTAGAGCAGTCGATAGCAAGGTTACACGGAGCAAAAGAAGAAAACATTAATATGTGGTCGGACATTGCAGATAAGCTTAAGACTATGATTCAAGAAATCACTATATAGTGGTAACAGCCTAGCACAGGCATGCACTATTGTACATTCCGTGTTGGTCCGGGGAAAGGGGGTGGGTGGGTTTTCTTTTCCTTTTCTTGTTTTGCTATTGTTTGTGTTTGTCTGTTAATTGCATTTTTCTTTTGATTAATGTTTTACTTTTTCTTGTTCTATTCATATGTATGTCTCTAATTTTATGTTATGGAAAATAAAAATAATTGATAACAAAAAAAAAAAAATTATTAATTTTATTTAGTACTTAGTAGTAGGTAATAAGCGGAATAAATACTGGCTCCTTGGGGGTTGTCCATATATAACATCCCTTCGAACTTATAACTCCCCTCGGCTAGCGCCTTGAGGAGTTATCAGTCCGTCGGGATGTTATATATGGACAACCCCCGTGGAGCCAGTATTTATCCCTTGCATAGCAGGGTAAATTGGCGTTTCTAGCGTTTATTCTTTGTCTCTCAGTGGCGTCAAACTCTTTCAGGACAGCTGTTATAAAATGACCACGTGGGTCCATTCATTCAGTCAGTCAGTCAGTCAGTCATTGTGTTTTGCAATGTAACCTACTACCTACGCACAACTAGGACGATGAGCATAAAAACAATTCGAGGCATTCAATGATTTATTTTTAAATCAAAAGTGCCCAATGTACAGTAGGTTACCAAGAGAAGAGGGTTTACAATTGCTCCAACTAGAAATTATCGTACAGTCTCTCCGACACTGTCTCCCCCTCAGCTCTCCAACTGTCTATCTCTCCTACACTGTCTCCCTTTCAGCTTTCACACTGTTTTCCTCTCATTTCTCCTCCTCTGTCCCTCCAGTTTGAGAACAACACTGTGACCCAGATCTCAGGCCTCAGGCCAGAGTCTGGACCTATCAGTTGACTGTACGTCTATAGACAACATTGACAGCCGGAGACCTGCTGCCTTGTGCTGTTAGACGTTTAGCTTCTGGTTATAGCGCTCCTAACAGGAAATGGTTACATATTTCCATCTAGAGATACATTCTGTTGAACAGTGTGACAACAGTTTCACACTGGGACCTGAGTTTGGAAGCATATACAGTATATACTGTGGGTTCCCAGGGTCTTATATGTTCCCAGGACCCTGGGACAGCAGACCCCCCTGAGTTCTGTGTCGAACATGAAGTATTGACCAAACTAGCTACAGTAAATATGAACCCAATGTACTCAGGGGGCGAATGTTTGACGATAACAGCAGCTCCACAAGCTCGTAGATCGTCTGTTTTTGGTGAGGACATTACATGTTGTACAAGATGGAAAAAAGAAGGGGGACTAATATAGACCACTCCAGTGAACTAAAGTATAATATTGGTTTAAGTGGTTACTTGGCTGTTTTTATTGGTCTCAGAGGAAGGCTGTGGATTGCCCAAAGAATTCTGTGGCTGCATCAGAGTCTGTGAAAAAAAAGTTGTTCTGTCTTTAGAGCAGTGCAATGTCTGAGCAAATGAGTCACAAAACCTGACATCCCTTGCATAATCTGACTTGATAGAGAACACCCTTTTAAATACTCCGCATTGCAATTAAAACAATTCTGATGGCTGCATTGAAATATATATATATTTTTTAAATGGACTGTTGACCATGCATGGTTATTGTGATGCTTCGGCTAACCTATTTCCTGTCTCCACTGCCTGGATAATCTGCTCCCAGGTGCGTGCATTGAACTAGCAGTCTGAACATGAGTCACGGCTGTCTGACGCGCTGTTTGGTCCTGATATGACCACTGTTGCTGAGGAAGACATTGTAGTCATACCACCTGCTGTCTGTCTGTAGTGGCTCTGAAATACAGTAGACTACAGCCAGGGTCTTCAACGTTTTCAGGCCAAGAACCCCTTAGTTGAGAGAGAGAGATGAAGCAGGGATCCCCACAACCTTTTCATAGATTCCGTAGTTTCATTGTTTGACAGCATAATCGTCAGTGTATTTTGGATTCATGTCAATTTGTGTTTTCAGATATTTAACCACTTGAACCGTCAACACCTAATAGACTTGACCTTTCATTCTGTACTCAGTCTGCTCTTTTTCCTCTCTAAACCAAACCTATTTGCTGAAAATAGCCGATCTACAAGCTCACAACGCCTCGCGCTGTGAGGCGTTGTGAGCTTTTAGATCTGCTATTGTTTGTCTAAGGTTCTCAGAATATGGACACTAGGGTTCAAGTGGTTAATATAAAAAAGCAGGGGGAAAAAAAGCTTCTATCACACAAAGATTTGGAGGACCCCCTGTAGTAACTCTGAGGACCCCCTAGGGGTCCCGGACCCCCGTGTTGAAGACCCCTGGGCTACAGCACAAATCCAACTGTCTTCAAAATATACATCCATAATAAACATCTTGTTTTTAGATCTGATCACAAATGCAACAACGTGAACGTGTATTAACTATTTGTTTTGAATCCTCCCCCCCAAAAAAATATTAAATAGATGATCTACAAGTTCACAACGTATCGCATTTTAAAGCCCCCCTCTTTGAAGACCTCCCCCTCTTTCTATCCCTGCCAGGAAATATACAATCTGGACATGTTACAAGAGCTTATTGTTATTGTATTTTTGTTGCGCGCTTGATAGGGCCACGGAGGTCAGCTTCATGAGAATGGAGCAATTAGGAGACAAGACAATATTGTGCTTCGGCCTAAATGATGAGTTCTCTGTAGAGATGGGACGATATGAACATTTCATATCACGATTATTGTGACAAAAGAAATCGCAGATCTACAAGTTCTGTGAGCTTGTAGATCGGCTATTTTTTGGCAAAGACATTTGATAGAGAGTGAAAAAAAGACTTTCAACTGTATATTATCCCATTCAGGCCGGGTACACATTTTAGTGTATGGGAGGGGCTTACAGTACATGTACAGTATGTTGCAATATATTTGTTTTTGTAGGCTAAATTCGGATTTAGGCCTAACTATAGGTTAGGCCTAAATGGGTTATACAAACCTTTTACCAATGTAGAGGGTTTAAGTGGTATTGGATATGCAGCTCTGCAAATAAACGGTGAATTGATCCCAGTGCATGACGGAGGACGATATCACGATAAATTAAATCTCCACGATACAATTATCCAGAGTGTTTTTTTATCACGATAAACGATAATATCGCGTATCGTCCCATCCCTAGTTCTCTGAAGTTAAGCCAGGAGTTGCACTGAATGCATGAGAGGACCGATGCAGAAGAACATCAATAGAGCCTGTGCAGTCATACCGTAACGCTTACAAAGATTCAGCTGATGCAGAACGCTATAACCACATGGACACTAGCGCCCCTTTTCTGGGCATGTCACAGTAGGCAAACGTTCGGCGGGAAAAGCCGATCTACAAGCTTACAATTTGGCATTTGTTGTGGTATTTTTGTCGAAGCTGTTGGTGGTTGAGATTGGAAAAATGGGTGGGACGGGTATAGACCCCTGTGGTGCACCGGTAAACAAAGTATAGGGTTTAAGTGGTTAATAGTGTTTGTGTATGAATACAAAGACTGGACTGGTGCAGAACATTTATAGAGTCTGTGCAGCCCAAACACTGGGTTGGGACCCATTGGTGGGTCGCAGACAGATTTATATGGGTCCCTTTGTTTTTTGTTTCCTACATTTCTTTTTTTTTTTAATTATTATTGCGTGTGGTGTGTGTGTTTGTCAGTCTGTGCTAGTGACTGCTTCCACACAATACTGCGACCAGAAACATGTAATCAACATTAACAGCTTGGCGATATCAGCACGCGCTTGTGTGTGCCTGCCTGGTGTGTGAACTTCCTGAAATGTAATATATATTTTTTTTTTCAACTGCTGCGTGGATCGGATATTTGTTAGACCCACCCCCACCCCCTGCGCTCATTGGAGGAGCCGCCATTTCGGACGGACGGATAAACTGCAGATTCATTACACAACACCAGACCAGAGAAACAGTCCACTCAGAGAGTGGGCAGGGTCTTTGGGTTGGAGCCAGGCAACTTTTGTCCTGCTTCCCCCTGACATTGATAATTAACTACAAATTCATTGGACCCGAACAAATTCACCAAACAGAGAACATCATGGATGTGTCTGACACGTTGGCATGGCGGAAACCCCCACAGCCCCTGCTGTGCAGTGTGTCCCCGTAGGTGAAAGGTCACCGCCCTCCCCCTTATCATAGGCTGCCACAGTGAGGCCCGCCTCTCCTCATCCTGTAGCGCAGCAGGGGTTCTCAACCTGTGGGTCGGGTCCCCCAGGGGGGTCCCCAAATTATTTTGGGGGGTCCCCAGCAACATTGTTTTCTCACTCAAACAGTAAACAAATCAACATTAAGTTTAAGTGTACAGAGGGTATCTGCACATTTCTATAAGTGAAAATTGAAGGGCTTTTTAATACCTCTAAAATGACAAATCAAACATTTTCAAATATTAAAGGCAGAAATTGTGAAAATCTACATTTATCTACATTTGCGAGGCGTTGTGAGCATGTAGATCTGCTATTTTCACATTAGAACTGAGTTATCCAAATTGTAATGCCTCAACTCTTAGTGCTCATCAGGGTGGGGGGGTCCCCAGTTAAAATATGATTATTTTGGGGGTCCCTGCCTGAAAAGGTTGAGAACCACTGCTGTAGCGCACAGGGAGAGGGAGTCATAAGGGGATTCCAGACGGTACGCGGTCACCGCCTGCTAGTAATTCATTTTCAATGAGAGGCGGGCGGCTATTTCGTCCGCGCAGTGAAGTTTAGAGGCGGCGAGGCGAGCGGGCGCAGTCCCGTGAAAATCCCCGCGAGCGTGCTCGTTTGTGCATGCGTACGCGGGCGGTGAGAGATGGATTGTGTTCATCTTTGTGAAATACCGCGCAGCGTTTACTCAAAGAGCGAGTGTGTTTGTGTATCACCGCGGCGCGGTCCACGCAGATCTAAGCGGGAGCCCCGGCGGCAACCGCTGTCCGTCTGTAGAGCGCCTTATCCTTCTGAAGCAGCCTATATGGAAATTAGAAAGTCAAATGACTTCATGTCAAGCACACACAGAACGTGATGCTCCATGTCGAGGTGACACGCAGGCAAGGACTACAGTATGAACCGACGTGTTCCTACTTCAGTTCGGTTGTCACATATTCTTAGGCCAAGCCAAAAGTTAAAGCAACACTGATGACTTTACTGTGTAGCAGAGAGGCAGAAGGGAAGCACTTATAATGGTGAATTACAAAGACCAAAACAAGTGAATTACGTAAGCAATTTACCCCGAGTGAGAGGACATTATGCTCTGATAATGTCCTGTGTTAGGGGGTGATCGGACGAGGCGAAGCCGAGTCCGATAACCCCCTAACACAGGACATTATCAGAGCATAATGTCCGACCCCGAGTGGTAAATAGCTTTTCTACCACTTTTTCCCATATACATGAAAGAAAACACATAGTTGTAACTTGCAAGGATCTTAAGTTACAATCATTATTGCCTATAAAACTTCCGCCATAACAACAAATAGTGCCACAAACAACATCTTCTACTCACCACCAGATGGCGCCAACTCCATGCTGAGACAGATGTCTAGCTTACGCGACCGAGTATTTCCCGGTGAATCTGTGCGCAAAGGTGGGGGCCGATGGGCAAGGAGGGTTGCGAGCTTATGAGAAACAACTAAAATAAGACCTTAAAACCTGGCGAAAACAGTTGCGTGCATTAGCGCAAATGGAAAACATTCAATTAACTTCTGAAAAGCCTACACGGCCTTTAAACAGCGTGCATACGGTGCATTAGATGAGGATAAATGAAATCATTAAATGGAAATCATTAAATTAACTTCTGAAAAGGCTTCTTCTAAGCCTACACTATATAGCCTACTAAAAACGAGTGAATCTTGCCACACGTGAATAATTGTGGTTCAGTGGTTGTAAACAATAACACAGACAATATAAAATCCTTAGTCTAGTTGTGGGAAGAAAAGGATATCATCATCATCATGGCCCCAAATAACTTTTAAATATCTTGCAATTGGAGACGAGTCTCTTACTAAATCGGCAAGAGTGCCTCTCATTTTCAATACATAAAGGCTAAGCTATAGAACCTCTCCATCATCAGCAATAGTCAGTGGTGGTGCGTGTCCCCCAGACCCCCACACTCCCAAGCCCCCACCTTTGCGCACAGATTCACCGGGAAATACTCGGTCGCCTAGCTTACAGCTAAGCTAACGTCAGTTAAAAGCACCGTTCCGGCCGTAAATAGAGGCTGTTCGCTTCCAGAAAGGCATAGGTTCAGAGAAAAGGGGCTTTAAAGTTGGCGGATTGCATTGGATCCAAATAAATCGGCGACGATAGTACGCACGTTAGTAAACAAAGGACCGCTGCGACCGTCATTTGTTGGTGGGGGGAAAGGTGTTCCGACCATAGGGTTCCGACTCCCTCCTGAAGTCCCCGGATGCGTTCATCGCGTATTGATCTCGGAAATGTGCCTCATTTGCATGTACATCCGGGCATTTCACACATTCCGGCTATTGTGGCCTCATTTACTACTGTTTTAAGCCAATCACAATCCAGTATTTGAACACGTGACTAGAAAAAGTGGTAGAATTACCTATTACATATTTAAAGATTTGCCCTCAATACTTAATTATATGGATTGTTTCAGACAGGCCCGTCGTACATATTTTTGGGAGGGGGGTCAAGATCAAAGACCTGGCCCCCCCCTCCAAGTGGGCCCCCTCGGTTTTCGCCCGCGAAAAATACGGGTTTTTCACAGGAAATTATTCATTTTTAAAGTTTTTTTTTTTTTTTTTTTTTAAACAGTTCTACACGGCGGCAGAAACGTTTAGGCTTAATATCATAGGGTTTATATAAAGCATGATGTCTTAATCTTACCTTGGGAGAAAGTTCTTTCACAGTCACTCAAATCTTTCCTACACAAACTAGACTGCTCCCGAGTCCTGTTCAACAGGGGGGGTGGGGGGGATAATTGTACATGACACTTCATTGCATTACTGTACATCTTAATGTTTTTCAAAACATTCTCAATTTCTGCATGTTTTTCTTGTGTTCACACCAGACATGTTTTTGAACCTGCCAGACGGCACAGCATGTGTGTAGGACAGATTTCTGGTGTGTACATTTTTGCAATATTATGATTTCTTTATCCAAGCAACATATCTTGATTCAGATGTTGACGCTATTGGGCAAAATAGTGCCAACGTCAGCAGTTTCTTTCACGTGGCTGCGTGGCTCACAATCTATCCCACTGACTCACTCACAGACATTAAGATCATACTATGCCTGATCCAAAATATGTTGCCTGGATCAAAACAAACAAGAATACCAATTGCCAAGACCGTTGGTTTTAGTTAGCCCATAAACATGCTTCCTACTGTTACATGCGTTGCAGCACGACACATTGTGAGCTTTTACTAGATCCGCTATTGAGACAAACAGCGCAGAGGTAAATAGCCTACTAGCAGACTGTGTGTAGACAGAGTGTAGACCCTTGGGGGACCCGGGCCAATTAAGTACAGTATATAGGGTTTAAGCATAGAGCTACTGTATATAAAAAAAACTAGAGGACAGATTGCCCCGCCCCCAGCTATTCATTTCAATGAAAGTTGCTCATGGCGTTTGAAGCACCCGGAAGACTGCCGGGAAGTACCCCAAATAAGGAGTTGGCCTCAGTATCAATGCTCTACCGTGCTTCTGGGGGGTTGGGTTTAAGTGGTTAATGGAGTGACAATATGGAGGGAGTTATTGGAGTGATTGATTGATTGAGTATTTTATTCGACAAAAGTGGAGAACAGAACAAGTATAGTCAATACAATAAAAGAATGTATTACAGTACAAGTACACACCCTGCCTAAAAGGAGCATCCCAAATAAGTCCTTTTTACGGTCTTTTTTTACGTCAGAAGTCCTTGGTATTCAACTCATGGATATGACAAATAGCCAAAAATTATGATAATTTAAAAAAAAAAGAGTGTCAATGCAGGTGAAACCCATGTTGGACCATGTACAGTATGTTTCTCATCTACTGGATCAGGGCCCACTGGGAAATCTTTGAAAGCCTCCGAAGCCTTCTCTCTCTCTCTCTCTCTCTCTCTCTCTCTCTCTCTCTCTCTCTCTCTCTCTCTCTCACCCCCTCCACACAGACTTTGCAATTACACTTGCATGCGGGGAAACAGACACACTCACTAACGAACACAAAGAGACTCACAGAGACACATACACGCGTACGGACAAAAAGAAACTAAACACACGCACTCTTACGTGCATTAATACAGTCCCTTATATACTCGCACATGCACATGCACACTATGTAGCCTAAGTGCATAGAGCGTGTGTATTTCTAATTCACTCCATAGAGCTGATCAACCCCTACACCCCCACTCGTTCACTTAGATCAGCCAACACAGGGATGCTGACCGAACCCTCGCTAAAAACTCCAGGGCAAAAATCCACTCGTCCGAGACAGTTTGCCCTCTTGGCTCCCAAGTTGTGGAATAAACTCCCTGTCGCACTTAGAACAACGGACTCACTCGCTACCTTTCGCCGTGGACTGAAGACTCACCTTTTCAGACTCCACCTAAACCCTTAGCACTACAGTAAAATCAATGACCATACATGAAGCTAGTTAACATTTGTTTTTTAGGTTTCTTTAGAACTTGATTATATTGTGTTTTTCTCTAGATAGATATCCATTTACATTGTCATATTGCTGTTAATGTACTGACCTATTATCTTGTTTATTATTGTGATGTTGTATCTGCTTATTGTAAGTCGCTTTGGATTAAAAGCGTCTGCTAAATGCCTAAACTGTAAACTGTAAACTGTAGAGTTGGTTGGATGCTCTGAAAATAACCGATCTACAAGCTTACAACGCGTTGCAGTGTGGCACGTTGTGAGCTTGTAGATTGGTTATTTTCAGCATGCAACCAAGTGTAAAATGAATTGGCCAGATGGGTGTGCCGCTTGTATTCTCAGCGCACCATTTAGGCCTATAGTTAGGCCCAAATCAGAAATTAGCCTACAAAAACAAATATGTTGATAAATACTGTACATGTACTGTAAGCCCCTCCCATACACTAAAATGTGTACCCGGCCTGAATGGGTTAATTTCATGTTCAATCAGTCGATTGTGTTGCTTGATACTTTACCTTATTGGTATCACACAAGTTGAGAACAGGTTGAGAAGTACTAGTGTATGTTGTATATTGACCTAATGCAAGACGGTATGGCTTTGGAGCAGGGGTCTTCAACGTTTTCAGGTCAAGGACCCCTTAGTTGAGAGAGATCAAGCAGGGACCCCCACAACGTTGTCATAGATTCCATTTAGTTTCATTGTTTGACATTCATCAGTGTATTTTGGATTCATGTCACTTTGAGTTTTCAGATATTTAACCACTTGAACTATCAATATACTTAATAAAGTGTGACGTGTGACGTGTGAGCACATTTGGTCATTTTTTACATCTGGGGGTCCCCCAGGGACCTGGGGGTCCCTGGGGCTCCGGGGGTCCTTGGAGGTTGTAGTTTGGCAGTCAAGGAGTGTGTGTGCAAAATATGCCATGGATGGGGGCAACGGTTGTGGAGATATGAGCAGGGCAAAAGTGTGACGGACTCACTGACTCACTGACTCACTCACTCACAGACAGCCGGTGGAGGTTTTGGTAGTAAATGCGACCTACGGTCGCAATAAAAAAGGAGAAAAAAGTTTCTAAGATTTGTAGGACCCCCTGTAGTAAGGGACCCCCGAGGGGTCCCGGACCCCCTAGAAGACCCTTGCTTACAATTCACAACTTACAGTAAAACCCATATAGTTGAGCAGTGTCCCTCAGGGCTCTACACTTGTGTATTTTCTGTTTTCTGTTTGCTTTCTCTGAAAATATCTGCTTTTTTCACCCCAAAGCATAAGCTTTCCCCACAATACGGATTAAGTGTTTTAAAGCACCCCGAGTGTCTGTGCTGTGTTTGATCAGTTGGTTCATTAGTGTGGTATTTATTTTAAAGTCAGTGCTTTGAAATTATGGCAAAGAAATGATTTAGTCATATTATGTCTAATGCAGAGAACTGTGTTTTGTGTTTTTGCTTAACAATGTGTTTAGTGCGTTGCAAAATAACTAAGTGTGAGCCAGACAACGTGTTTATAGTTGTGTACAGTACATCTGGGCTGAGGTTTTGCTCCTTGAGTGTTAGGTTTCACTCAAATGTTGCAGTGTTTAAGCTATTGAACAGCAAACTGTAAATTACTGTAACACTAAGGATTTCAGCCTCGACAATGAGGCTTATAGGACTTAAACGACAAAAGTAACGCTTACAGTGACAACAGAGGACTAATGATTGTTTGTTACTGAGACATTGTTAGTGATAAGTGATGTGTGATATCTAAACTCTAGAGCAGTGGTTCTCAAAGTAGGGTCCGTGGACCCTCATTGGGTCCTTGATGGCGTTCCAGATGGGTCTCTAGCCAATCTATACTATAATTTTGCGAATGTCTGAGTGAGTGAGTGAGTGAGTGAGTGTCTGTCTGTCTGTCTGTCTGTCTGTCTGTCTGAAACAGCGTTTCTCCTCAGTGGCTGGAGCAATTGATCTGAAATCGCAACACCATTAGCATATGAACACACCTAACATAACTGTGAAGCCCGTTTGTCACTTTCACAAATCATATACTGTATATTAGCATTTTTATGGTGTATCTACTATCTATTCTGCATCTAGCTTGAGGCACATCTATTCTGCATCTAGCATGAGGCAACATGTTTAACCAGCTCTCTCTGTGTGTGTGTGTGTGTGTGTGTGTGTGTGTGTGTGTGTGTGTGTGTGTGTGTGTGTGTGTGTGTGTGTGTGTGTGTGCAGGCAGGCGGGTGTGTGTGCAGGCGGGTGGGCGGGCGGGCTGGGGGGGGGGGGGGAGGGGGGGGTAGCCATTAAACGAAACGGGTATTTCTTACATTGATGCTCCTACATATTATCATGCAAGCACCAGTTAAAGTTACTTTCCATCCCTCATATACTGTATGCACAGTGCACATCCCATAACCCACACACTGCACATCATTTTGGAGCTCATATCTTTGAACGGGTAAGGGCTAGTTTAGTTAATATAGCATCTGACTCATTTAAACCACTTTAACCCTGTATACACATCAGCTTTTTGAAAATAGTCAATCTGCAGTCTCACAACGCGCCGTGATTCAACACGTGTGAGTATTTAAAAAGAAAATCTTAAACAAAATATGACACATATTTTAACAACACAAATCATGCATGGTACAAAATTCAGATGGGAGTCAAAAATATTAATTTGGAGGTCCTTCACTTAAAAACATTTGAGAATTACTGCTCTAGAGCAGGGGTCTTCAACGTTTTCAGGCCAAGGACCCATTAGTTGAGAGAGATGAAGCAGGGACCCCCACAACCTTTTCATAGATTCCATATAGTTTCATTGTTTGACAGCAAAATCATCATTGTATTTTGGATTCATGTCAATTTGTGTTTTCAGATACGTATTTAACCACTTGATCCGTCAATACTTAACTTGACATTTTACTCTGTACTTATTCTGCTCTTTTTCCCTTCTACACCAAACGCCTTTGCCCAAAATAGCCGATCTGCAAGCTTACAGCGCCTTGCGGCGCGAGGTGTTGTGAGCTTGTAGATCTGCTATTTTTTGCTAAAGTTCTCAGAATATGGACACCAGGATTCAAGTGGTTAATATAAAAAAGGAGAAAAAAAAAAGTATCACACAAAGATTTGGAGGAACGCCTGTAGTAACTCTGAGGACCCCCTAGGGGTCCCGGACCCCTGTTGAAGACCCTTGCTCTGTAGTTTAGAGTAGCATGTTAATGTGCCATAGTTTCACAGTCTCTCAGGTTTGAGGACAAGGTCAAGCCACAAACAATCATACTGTATTCTCTGGTATAGCCACTTACTCACATACACTACATACTATTTTTTTCCCCCACTTGTATTTATTCAGGAAAGTCAATTGAGAGCAAGCTCTCTTTTCCAGTGACGCCCTGATTACAGTAAACATAACATATAATTAGAAGAATGAACAGTAAGGACAGACAGATCTCAAAGTATTTTTCACAAGCTGTTTAAGCGAGCATGTGGAATTAAGATCTCCAATTTTAAATTCGATTGTAGACAGTTCCACAAGTGTCGGACATAGTAAATGGTGCTCATTGGTGCATTTATATAGCGCTTTTAAAGAATTTGTGCATTACATTCACGCACACATTCATACACCGGTGGCGGAGGAAACCATGCAAGGCACCAACCTGGAGCAATGTGGGGTTCAGAGTCTTGCCCAAGGACCCTTCGACATTAACTCAGGGGGAGCCCGGATTCGAACTGGGAACCCTTCGGGAACCCTTTGTGCTCTAGTAACGGTTTCTCTACCCCTGAGCTATGCCGCCCCACACATTAATGAAAGGCAATCTTGCCCGGCACAGAATTAACAGTTGGGAGGTTTAACCTTAAACCAAATAATCTTGTGAACGGGTATGGTGATTGCAAACTTTAAGTTTTAATAAGCTGTTAAGATAATTAGGCAATTTCTTAAGTAAGGCTTTGTAGATAAAAACTGCGCAATATTGTTCTCTCCTCATAGCTAATGATTGCCAAGCCTGTATACCTTTTCATCTCAGGCCGGTGGTTATAAACCAGAGAGCACCTCTTTAATATCATCCATTAAAGGCGATACACCACTAGCACCTTCTATCCTCACAAAGTCCCATTTCAGACCGTTGTGTCCCAGACCGTTGGTTTTGGGAAGGTGGAGGTTAAAAGCATCCCACGGGTTCTCAAAACAGCCTGGCCAGATTTGCTGCCGTTTGTGACGTCATAAACGGCCGTTTTTGAAGAAAATATATTTTTTTTGGGGGGGGTGGCGCAGTTCAGGCCACAGGTGGTACTGCAGCTGAAAATGCTCTGAGAGCCATTCAAAAATTAGAGGCTCTTAGCCTCAAACCTTTTGAAAAATGTTTTTTTGGGACAAACAATATGACATAAATACTTTTTAAATGCATGGTGTATCACCTTTAAGACACTAGATAGTTTGTTTTAATTTACGACAATGCAACAGGCTGTGTGCAGATTGTGTACAGTAGTTCAGTAGTCTAGGTAGGCTACTGTAAGTTAACCAGATGAGATAATTAGACTCAACTGTTGCTGCGTTACTAAAGTATGGAACGGTGGTCGAACGGCTGACTAATCGAAATGTAGTTTTTTTTCAGGTGGCAGTGCCAGGGCCCCCTTGGCTCCAGGGCCCCCTTGGCTCCAGGGCCCCCTTGGCTCCAGGGCCCCCTTGGCTCCAGGGCCCCCTTGGCTCCAGGGCCCCGGTGCACGTGCACAATGTGCACAAGCCATAATCCATCCCTGTCTATTATGAACATTGTTTATGCTGAGTTCACACTGGCCGCTACAAAGATACAGTCTACCATTCATTTTCAGTGGAAGCCGACATGAAGATAGAAAGATACTGACTTTTATAGCTGCTACGAAAGCTACAACAGCTACAAAACTACAAAACAGTTTTGAGCTGGTTTGAACTTCATATACAAAGCTGAAAAGTTTCAAATATGCTGTGAAGCTCTGTGTCTGTTTGTATCTGCTGGTGTTAACGCAGCATTAGCATTTTTTTCACGATTAGTTAAAAATATATATATATTTATAATAATCATCCAATTTTGCTTTGCGATTGTTTGATTAATCCAAGAAAAAAAAAATCGCAAAGAAGATAACCAGTAGTTGGGGTCCTAAAATACTGTGTCTCCGTCAGTTACCCTCAGCCGGACATAGTGTGAATATCCTAATAGTTTAATATCATAATGATCGGGTCAGGCTGGCTGTGTCATTGTTGGAGACAGGATGAATAGAGGCTTTGTTGGTTGTTTCTGTGAGATGTGTTCAACCGCAAGCTGTTACAGTTCCACTCTCTCTCTCTCTCACTACAAAAACACACTCAGAGACAGAATACAGACAAAAACAAACTAAAGACATGCACATGCACAAGGATAGTGTAGGGTGTGGGTATTTCAAGTCCACTCCAGTGTAGATTTGATGTCAGGGCAAAAGTGGGACAGGCCTATTATGTCATTATTAACAGTCACACTTTACCACACTGCCCATGTGTGACAGCATCACACACTAACACATGCACGCGCACGCACACACTCACACACCTGAAACTATGCACACATACTGTGTAATATGTATGTACAGGTACACAATTGAAGCTACACACACATGCACACAAGAGCTGTACACACACCAGAAATGTGAGATTGTGGGTGTTAACAGAATGTTGGCCTGTTAGTGCGATCATAGCGACATGACACCACACGCACGCAAGCATGCACGCGCGCGCGCACGCACACACACACACACACACACACACACACACACACACACACACACACACACACACACACACACACACACACACACACACACACACACACACACACACACACACACACATCCATGTGGTGGTTTGTGTGCATGCTAAGCACGAACAACACATACACACACATGTCTATACTGTTTGTGTACCCCATTACACATACACAAATGTTTTGTTAATTAAAAGTTTTAGCAGCAGGTTGTGTAATACTACAGAGGATTATAGGGTGCAGTAGGCCACCCTAACACCTTTTTCACTCTCATGCATACACACACGCACGCACGCACGCACGCACGCACGCACGCACGCACGCACGCACGCACGCACGCACGCACACACACACACACACACACACACACACCACCACCACCACTAACATCCTACCCTGTGGATCACTGCTTGAAACACTTAACACTTCAAATTGCACCAAATGAGATGGTTAATGTGCGTGTGTGTGTGTGTGTGTGTGTGTGTGTGTGTGTGTGTGTGTGTGTGTGTGTGTGTGTGTGTGTGTGTGTGTGTGTGTGTGTGTGTGTGTGTGTGTGTGTGTGTGGGTGTGTGTGTGTGTGTGTGTGTGTGTGTGTGCGCGTTTGTGTGCAGAAGCCTCACTCTGTAGTTTCATATAAATCCTATAAAGCTTTCCTCTGGATGTTTCAGTCAGACATCCCACTCCCTGGTCTGCTTGACTGACAGGCTCGGCAGCCAATCAGGATCTAGTCGATGGGTAGTCTGGGGTCAAGTCACTTTGCAGGGTGCGGTTCTACAATTACAATTACGATTTAGGCTTTTTGCAAGATTTACAATAAGGACAGCCCAAGGTGATACAGCAAATGCATATAGTCTGGTGTAGAATGGTATGTAAACCAGAACCAGTCTAACAGTAGAATAACTGTTGTATATTTAAAGAAAATGTATATAGAAAAAAATGTAAAATGAATATAGAAAATGAGTGCGCGAATCTGTGAATATTTGTAAGTCTTTTCTGGAGAAGAAGTTGTTGAGAGAATCAAGCAAGTGGAGGTTCTTCGTAGATTTATTGCAGAGTATGAGTTCCAGGATGGAGCCTGAACAAGAGTGGTTCACAATAACATTCTCAAGACATCTTTATACCAAGTCTTTGCATAAACCTGCAAGGTCGTCGAGGCTAGGGCAAGTGCTACGGTTCTAGAGAGGATATGGAAGCGGTACATGCATGTTTGCATGTGTGCAATTTACCGGATGGAGAAGGATCACATCAGCACGTCTCTGTTGGGTGGAAACCTCTTATGTCCAAACGGTTACTTTTCAGGATTCAAATTCAAAAGTAGCAAAAGCAGCAGATCTACAAGTTCAAGCAGATCTGCTACTTTTGATACTTGTTTGTGAAGCTGTATTATGATCAACTACCAGCGGTTTCTGCCCGGCAGCAACGATTGGTTAAATGGAAATGAAAACCAGGCTTTCCACAGGTACTACTGCAAGCCTGTGTCCCGACTCCCGAGGTTACAGGATGGCTGGATTCTCTGACAGCTGTTTGGCTCAGATGAAATCTTTTGAAAATAGCCGACAATGCATTGTGAGCTTGTAGATCAAGTCGGTTGGGAGTGGCTTATTGTCAGTATCAGCCGGTAACACACAGGAGTCTGTCCCGGGCCGGTTACAATGCGCTAGACCCCTGTGAGATGGATTGCTGAGGTGAAGCGCCACACATCAGCTCCTAGTACTTGCTGCATGACTTGCGCTGCACCCAAGTCGTTTTACTCATACACTGAGTTGGCGGTGCCCAGGATCGTACCCATGACCTTGTGGTCCTAAGCCTAAGGCAAGAGCTCTAGCGACTGAGCTACCCGGACATAGATTGTGTATGTTCAAATGGCTGAAGTGGTTAATGTATGTTTTGTAATAATAATCAAAGTAACTCAAACTACAAGTGAAAGTTGCTACTTGAGTACATCTCTGTCTGTCTGTCTGTCTGTCTGTCTGTCTGTCTGTCTGTGTGTGTGTGTGTGTCTCTCTCTCTCTCTCTCTCTCTCTCTCTCTCTCTCTCTCTCTTTCTCTCTGCGCTGAATGTGTTTTCAGGGTTCTAACTCATGACATTAACAGCGCAGTACTGATGTAATAGAAGTGAATTACAGATGTGATCCGATTGGACGCCGCTGCGCGCAACGGCGCTTCGCTCTGTTGCTTAGCAACAGATGATGATTGTGGCAGTAAAGTGTCCATCTGAAGTGTCATTATGAGACGAGACACACGCACTCGCGCGCACACACACACACACACACACACACAAACACACACACACACACATTTACACTCACATCTCTCTCAAACACACACACACACGTATGCACGTTCACGTGTGTGCATGTACACCTGAACACTCACACACGCATGCACACAGATACGCACACACACACACACACACACACACACACACACACACACACACACACACACACACACACACACACACACAGAGGACATACTGTACATGCAACACACGTGCTATATTATACACTCACACACATGAGCACATACAGTACTAACTAGAACATAGACACTTGTTCATTATGCTTGTACTGTATGAACACATGAACAATGGGAGGAACACGTGTGCAGAATACACGCACACACACGTGCGTGCACCTTCGGACACACACACACACACACACAATCCCCAAATTTAAATGCCTGTGAAAGACTCTTCAGCTTTATTTCATGAAACAGCTACTAAGATTTGCATAGGCGTGTGTGTGTGCGTGCACGTGAATATTCATCAGGGTCTGTGCCCTTTCATCAGAAGCTATTGTCCTGTCCCCTCGACACACACACGCACGCACGCACGCACGCGCGCGCGCACACACGCACACACACACACACAGCTCTATCTATCTATCTATCTATCTTGGATCACCGTCTCATTTTGTAGTCTTCCACTGTTGTTACTCTAATTCAATTCAATTCAATTCAATTCAATGTGCTTCATCCATTTAGCCAAAGCATTAAGGAATGATTTTTTTCTCTAGTGTTGATGATTATTTAGCCTATTAACAGAGCAACTAGCTTCTTTAATCCACACACACACACACACACACACACACACACACACACACACACACACACACACACACACACACACACACACACACACACACACACACACACACACACACACACAGATGTCACAGGTGCACCTTGCCAGAGTATAAACAGTGCTTCTGTCGTCATGGTGATATGTCTACTTTAGACAAACAGAAGGAGCGGAGGATCAGAGAACAAACAAATGAAACACAAATAGCAAGTAAACGTGTTGTTTTGTGGTTGTTGACTGCTGTGGCATCAATACAATCAAACCAGTGTTCATTTGAAGTCATACTGTATAACCTTTTCAATTCAATATTTGTTTTAATGTCATCTTTCCTCATGCTTTTTGCCAACTTCTCTAAAACAGTGGTTCCCAGGCATTTTAGCTCGAGACCCAAAAGAGAAATTTGATGTCTCATCTAATGAAAAAGTCGACAAGTCGACTGAGTCGACTTCATTACACAAGTCGACTCCCACCAGAGAAAGTCGAAAGTAAAAGATGGAAAAAAAAAATATTTCTATTTTTTTCTATCATTATTTTTGCTCCATGTGTGCGTCTGTACAGCATTCAAACAGTAGGATTGCTTATTGTCAAGGACGGAATGATCCAATATTACAGTGCTAAATTACATTCGGTATAACATGGCTCTATTGTGAAAATAGCAGATCTACATGCTCACAACGCCTCGCGATGTGAGGCGTTGTGAGCATGTATATCTACTATTTTCTCAATTTCTGCCTCTATATATTTGACTATTTGGACAATGCTTAATTTGTCATTTTAGAGGTATTAAAAAGTCCTTAAATTGGCACTTTAGAAATGTGAAGCTACCCTCTATACACTTAAACTTTATGTTCGTTTGTTTACAGTTGAGTGAGAAAACAATGTTGCACATTAAGTTGATCATCTGGGGACCCCAGATAAAGTCGACTTCAACTCAACTTTTTACAAGTCGAGTCGACTTGCAAAAATCACAAGTCGTTAATGCCCTAGTCTCATCCGGGACCCAAACTATAGTGAAAACTGCCCATCTATGTTGTCAGTGGTGTAAAGTATATTTACTTAAGTACTATACTGAGTATTTCCACTTTCCAGTACTTTGACTTCTACTCCAATACATCTCTGAGGCAAATCTACCTTGTAGATTCTGATTATTATTACAAATCATAGGCTACACAAACCACTTCAGCCCTATATACTGTACATTTTGGCCATTTGAAACTCTGCTGTTTTCAAAAGATATTTACACATTTGAAAGTTTGAAATGGGATATTGTGTACAATGAGTTATGAGTAGGTCTTCTTTTACTTTTGGTTTTTATCCGTCGCTTTCTGTTTTCCTACTTATTTCCTGGCGTTCCCCATGTGCACCAACCCCATTGAGATAAACAGGCAGCGATCGGAATAAAAAGGCTTCTTATTAAAGAACACGGAGGATACAAGTAATTATAGAATGCCGTACCATATTTTGACAGGTGTGAGACTTTATTAAGCACTTTGTTTGTGAAATCTGAATGATGGTGTAGTTGTAGGGGGCTAAATAAGTCTCTCTGCCCGAACCCATGTAAACACAGGAACATGACGGTCGGGGCTTGGTCTCTACGACCATGCGTGAGCTACGATGGGCTAAAATCGATTTGGGAAACCCGGCCATTATCGTTTATCATGATAAAAAACACTCACGATAATCGTATCGTGGAGATTTAATTTGACGTTTTTATCGCCCTCCATCATGCACTGGGATAGCTGCATATCCGGTACCACTTAAACCCTCTATAATTGGTAAAAGGTACATAATAAGTACTTGATGTCTTTTTTCCACTCTGTATCAAATGTCTTTGCCAAAAAATTGCTGATCTACAAGCTCACAACGCACGTTATGAGCTTGCAGATCTGCAATTTTTTGGCAAATGTTCCGACCCAGGATAACTAAAATAAACTAAAATTATAGAGAAAATCTCCTTAGTTTTCGTCTTTTGTCTTTAGTGGAAATAGAAAATAAAAAACACCAGTTGGTGAGGTCAAAGAGAGAAGTTGTATGTCTCAACATTCCTGCCACTCTCAACAATATGATGTTTTGTTGATTTTCTTTATTAGACAATACTTTTTCCGGAGCTTTTTTAATCTCACCCCTGACAAATACCCCATATTACGTAAAAGACTAAAACTAACACTAAAACTAATAAAAACTAAACTAATACTAAGCATTTTCAAAAAATAAAAACGAAACGAAACTAGCAACCTCACTTTAAAAACGAATTAAAACTAAACTGTAATTGAAAACAAAACCTCAAAACTAATAAAAATAAAAACTAATGGAAAAATCCAAAACTATTATAACCTTGCGCAAGGCGCTACACGTTAAAACGGATGTGTTTGGTTGTTACTTTAATCAAACCAATCAGAGTATTGGCTGCCATTCCCTTTAAAGATCAGCGCAAGACTCTATTACTCAGTGTGTTGAGCGGTGAGACCAAAAGAGAAAGAAGCGTCATATTGAAAGGAGAAATGTCCAAGTGCATGCATGGCCATATAATCATATACCGGTATGATTGCAATCCCAATGCTTGCATTATAAGTTGTAGCCTGTGATTGCATTTGAATAAAGCCATATTTGATACACATATCGGTACTGCAAGTAGGCTCACACGTTGTTACTGATCATAGAGAACGTAATGACAATCACAATCTATTAATTCAAGTGCTGCAGGTGCTCAAATCATTGTGTTTATTTAAATAGACCAACATCTGAACGGTAAACACAATTGACACAAGGAATGGAAACTCTCAATTCTCAAAAGTAAAATTAGAATCACAGACATTTCCAGGTCATGATGGAGGAAGAGAACGCATGCACGCACTCTTTCATTTGTTTCTCTTCTAAGCTATGGAACGACAGCTGTTAAAGACTTTATTCCATTTTATTTCATTGGATATAAATTTCATGAAGGAATAAGCTTTTGAAATGCCACCTAGGGTGGAACACAAGTCTTTCAGAACGGATGGTTTGAAAGTGGGTGCTTAGGGATTTCTTTCCATGCGTGTGTAATGTAGCCATCACCGGCCGACATTAGGTTTTCGCTTGATATCGTTTGATAGGGAGATAATACAATAATACAAAGGAATATAGAGCATTTTTAATTGTTTAAATCGCTTGAGAATTGACCGAGCTATGGCTTAGTTAAATGTGAGTGGTCTAGGCTGCTAATATGGATTTGTGTGCTCTTTGCGCCTGTCAAGGGCCGATGTTTTGTTTCGCTTGATATATTTTGATATAGGGAGACGATAATCATGGCTGATACAGCACAAAGTAACTTCCCAAGGAATATAGAGAATTTTGAATTTTAAAGATCGGTTCAGAATTGACCGAGCTATGGCAGAGTCAAACTGCAGCGTCCATACAACCAAACATTTAATTTTGCACTCAAGACGTGCGTTTTTCAAGTCGAGGTGCAAAATATCAGATACCGCATTGTGCCCTTACAGTAACATATGAACACTCGTCACTCCCCCATGGCTTAAATATGCTGCCGAGTCTTAAACTTTACGTGTTTGCGTTCAGCATGACTTGCATAGTAAGGATTGCGCATAAAATATGGTGGCGTTATCACTTAAATAACGCATAAGACCTGGGAATAAGACAATCAAAATAGGCAGTGGTGGAAACTAACTAAGTACATTTACTTAAGTATTTACTTAAGTACAATGTTGCGGTATTTGTACTTTACTTGAGTATTTCCAATTTACAATACTTTTACTTATACTACACTACATCTCAGATCAAAATATTGTACTTTTACTCCACTACATTTATTTGAAAGCTTTAGTTACTAGTTACTTTGCAGGTGTAAATTATAATATTATAAAACACACATTAACCCACTTTAGCCCTATTGTATACCTTGGCTATTTGAAAATAGCCGATCTACGAGCTCACAATGCGTCGCGATGCGACGCGTTGTGAGCTTGTAGATCTGCTATTTTCAAACTTGTTTTTTCTTTTTACTTTTGGTACTTTAAGTACATTTTGATGCCAACACTTTCATACTTTTACTCAAGTACATTTTGACATTTACTTGTAAGAGTGCCCTCACACCAAAATACCTGTGAGAGTGGAATCCGCGTTCCGCCAAAGCATTTCAATGAGAGTGAAGCGGTTTCATGCCAGCAGAGGATTTCTGCAAAAAACACTCCCTTATCATTGAAATGCATTGGCAGAACGCAGATTC
This sequence comes from Nannobrachium achirus, assembly GCF_963921795.1. Classification (NCBI taxonomy): domain Eukaryota; kingdom Metazoa; phylum Chordata; class Actinopteri; order Myctophiformes; family Myctophidae; genus Nannobrachium; species Nannobrachium achirus. The sequence goes on along the minus strand of NC_137827.1, from coordinate 43,231,209 downwards.
CACTCTCATAGGTATTTTGGTGTGAGGGCACCCTTAATGCAGTACAACTACACTGCAGTACTGATACTTTTACTTAAGTAAAAAAAACAGAGTACTTTTTCCACCACTGAAAACAGGGCCTGGAGTTTGGAAGAGAGAAAGAAGAGAGGAGAGAAATGGACAAAATAGACAGAGAGGGAGTTGAAGACAGAAGAGAGAGAAAGCAACGGACAGAGGAGAGATAGAGAGAGACTCAGAGAGAAGACCTCGGGACGGAGAGAAGAGGGAGAAGTAATGGAGGGAGAGAGAGAGAGAGAGAGACGGAAGGAGAGAGAGAGAGCAGGAAGTGATGGAAGATGGAAAGAGATGGAGAGCAAGGAAAGAGAAGAGACAAAGAGAGGAAGCAGCCTTGGATTCTTGCTGCCATGACAACGCTACTATTACAGTAGCGCTGCTGCTATGGTGACCTGACGCACGCACGCACACACACACACACACACACACACACATGCACACTCACTTATGTCAGTAGTGCATTGTTGAGGGTTTTGTTTGGAGTGTGTGTGTGTGGGGGGGGGGGGTATTAGAATGACAGAATCCAGATCGCAGAATCCAGAGTCTCACAAAACAAACATGCCTGGCTACAAACTCTGATGTCTGTCTCAAATGATATGATTATTGGCAGAATCAAATTGGAAGGTTTAGAATATTTGGCTGTCCCGTTTTCATGCACAAGATCCATGGTTATTGCAATTACCTGCGCTACGATACGGGAGTGTGTCTACATTTCGACATAACGTTTGTTCCAGTGTTGTTGTTTTTTACAGCAAATGAGTTTTAGTCATAGTCATTTCAATAAAATGTATTTTAGTTTTAGTCTAAATTTAGTCGACTAAATACCATAAGATTTTGGCAGGCCTTGATGGCATCGTAATGACTGATTTTACACTTGGTTGCGTGCTAAAAATAGCCGATCTACAAGCTCACAATTTGTATTTTGTTGACGAAATTGTCAATATATTTAGTCTTAGTTTTAGTCATCACAGCTTAGTTTTTATTTCGTTTTTATTTCGTTTTTGTCAGTGAAAAAACTTAGTCGACAAACGTTTTTCGTAATTTTTAGTCGACAAAATCAACACTGATTTGTCTGACGTTCCATTTGTTTGACGCGGGTGAATGTTAACCAGGTGAAATGCTAACCTTCCGACACTGGTGAATGCTAACCTGGTGAATGCTAACCACTATGCCTAAACCTAACCCAAACCCTAACCCTAACCTCAGTAAAACTAGGCCTAAACCTAACCCTAACCCGAAATAATGATTTCTCCCTGCAATACTTCACCATACTGTATGTTGCACTATGATGAAAAAAAAACATTAGATGTACTGTAACAACGTGTATGTTCTGTAAGGCAATCCGATGGTGAAAGCTGTGTTGTTCTCACACGGATAAAAATGACGGCCCATATGTGTGTCTCAAAGAATAAATAATGCTATATTATATCTATAAACATTATCAACTTCATTCTGCTGACAGACTATAGACAGAATGTTTCTTTGTGTTCATGTAAACATGCAGCAAAGGCAGTGCGAGTGTTGGCTGCTGCCGTCTGTTTATCACGTACCGGTAATTAGCTGTTTCTTAAAGTTTTGCTTGATTAGGGTCACAATTTACTATTAAGTGTTGTTTGTTTCTCGTCTCGCTGTTGTCTTTGCTGAGAGACTTAATGAGATGTCAAATGAAACACCCCGGCTGTTTGTGTTATAGTTTGTATTCTTCTGAGCAAAAACAACACTGTTTACTGACGAGCACAGAAACAAACAGAAACATGAATAATAGCAGCTGAAATTACAGCAAGTAAACACACAAAAGAGCTGCTATAGCTGTTGTCATGCACAGAGGAACACAGCCCCTCTCTCCACCTGGCTTTAGCTTAATGCTACTGCAACCGTAATAACCCAGACCGGGGTCATGCCAATGGTCTGGACTGCTAAGTATTTATTTACTGAAGTCGGAGGTAAAGCTGTGTTTAGTTTGCGGGGAGCACATCTTGCGGGGAGCACATGCCTTTTGGCCTGGCCCTCCACAATATTTTCTGTTGTGGCCCCATGGAAAAAATAATTGCCCACACCTGCTCTAACCTATTCCTGTTCACATTCACTATTTGCCCCTTTCTCATGTTCTGCTTCTCTGCCAGCTCAGTGGCTTTGTGGTTAGAGTGTCCACCCTGTCTGGCTTCGACCCCCCGGTTGGGTCATACCAAAGACTGTACAAATGGGACCCAGTGCCTCCCTGCTTGGCACTCAGCATCAAGGGTTGGATTGGGGCGAGCCACGGCTGCGGCTCACTGCTCCAAGAGATGGGTCAAATGTGGAGAACAAATCTCGCATACAGCAATGTATGTCAGTGGTTCTCAACCTGTGGGTCGGGACCCCCAGGGGGGTCCCCAGATTATTTTGGGGGAGGCCCCCAGATGATTAACTTAATGTGCAACATTGTTGTCTCACTCAACAGTAAACAAACCAACATAAAGTTTAAGTGTTTAAGAGGGTATAGGCACATTTCTAAAGTGACAATGTAAGGACTTTTGAATACCTCTATATGACAAATTAAACATTGGCCAAATTGTCAAATATTAGAGGCAGAAGTTGCGAGGCGTTGTGTGCATGTAGATCTGCTATTTTCACAATAGAACAGTTGTATAGTGTAATGCCTCAACTCTTAGTGCTCGTAGGGTGGGGGGATCCCCAGTTAAAATATGATTATTTTGGGGGTCGTGGCCTGAAAAGGTTGAGAACCACTGATGTATGTGACAAATAGTCGGAATATTAATCTTAACCTCTCTTCTCTCTTTCTTTCTTTCTTTCTTTCTTTCTTTCTTTCTTTCTTTCTTTCTTTCTTTCCTTCCTTCCTTCCTTCCTTCCTTCCTTCCTTCCTTCCTTCCTTCCTTCCTTCCTTCCTTCCTTCCTTCCTCCCTCTCTCTCTCTAGTTTCCAGAGTGTGGTTTTTACGGCCTGTACGAGAAGCTGCTGTTGTTTCGCCATGACCAGTCTTCAGCCAACGTTCTGCAGCTGCTCAACTCCGCCGCCGAGATACAGGACGGTGACCTGATAGAGGTGGTGCTGTCAGGTACATGGAATAACACACACACACACACACACACACACACACACACACACACACACACACACACACACACAGTCACACACTTATAAAGTGATAGACTAGGCAGGAAACAGGAAGCAGCTGTTAGCCAGGAATCAGTGAGAACTAGGGATGGGACGATACGCGATATTATCGTCTATCGTGATAAAAAAACACTCACGATAATCGTATCGTGAAGATTTAATGTATCGTGGTATCGTCCTCCGTCATGCGCTGGGATCAATTCACCTTTTATTTGCCCAAGCTGCATATCCGGTACCACTTAAACCCTCCATAATTGGTAAAAGGTACTTATCATATACGTACTTGATGCAGTCTTTTTTCACTCTCCATCAAATGTCTTTGCCAAAAAATAGCCGATCTACAAGCTCACAACGCATCGCAACGCGATGCGTTGTGAGCTTGTAGATCTGCAATTTTTTTGGCAAATGTTCCACCCCAGGATAATGGATTTTGATTATCGCGATAATATCGTAAATCTTGATTTTTTTTTTCATCACAATAATCGTGATATGACATTTTCATATCGTCCCATCCCTGGTGAGAACATGTCATTACGCTACCAGGCATGTTAGCATTACTCTGTTGACACAAGCGTGCTAGCCTTAGCGGAGCTATAGCCAGGGAGCAAATGAGCATCTGTTTAGTGAGGCAGTGTGGGTGTCAGGGTGTCAAAATGTGTTGTCAAAATGCACATCGTGTGTTAATGTAGTTTATGTAGGACTACTGACAGCAGTGTACAGTACACATCAACACACCAGGAAGACTATTTAACACGCACACGCACGCACACACTTACGCACGTACGCACGCACTTACGCACGCACGCATGCACACAAACACACACACACACAGGGTTGGGATCCTTAAGGATTTGAACAATTCCAGTTCCTTAACGATTCCCTCTTAACGGTACAATTACTTAACGATTACGATATTTTGCCCTCCATAAAAATAAAAATAAAAAAAACATATATGAACACAAGTTCAACCATAGTTTAGTTTTACTTTATTGACACAGTAGTTGAACACAATCACAACATTTCACCAGGAGAGAACAAAGTGAACTGAAAAGAAGGGTGTGTGTGTGTGCGTGCGTGCGTGCGTGCGTGTGCGTTCTTGTCTTCTTCTATATCAGTTATACAGTATTGCTTTAGTTGCTGGCATACAATCAACCACACGAATCTATCATTAAAAACGTGTCACTACAGAGAGACAGAGACAGAGAGAGACAGAGAGAGATCAAACCTAGCACCATTCTCCACCTATCGGGGGAGGAGGAGGTGTATGCTTACACACACAGGGTGTGGAGCTGGCGGTGCCTACTGAGCGTGTGCAGACACACTATTAACAGTGTCAAACAGCAGGCTTCCTGCCGCTCAACACACAAGAGAGCAATACCACACACACACACACACACACACACACACACACACACACACACACACACACACAAACACACACACACACACACACACACACACACACACACACACTTTTGTGCAGATTGCTCAAAGATCCCATGCAGAGTTTGAATGCAACTGTTGTTCAAAATGGCAGAAGATCGGAGGGTCAGAGGTCAAAGGTGACGGTCGCAAATGTGTTCCTCCTGAGGAGACGCATGGCGTGAGTCTGGCCCACCTCAGCTGTGATCAGCTGTCAGTCAGATCTACAAGCTCAAAACGTGTTGCTTCGTGATGCATTTTGAGCATGTGGATCTGCTACTTTTGGTGCTTTTGTGGGACGCTGTAGTATGATCAAGTAGTAATAAACACAAGTTATAGAGGTTTCTGCACGTCAACAGCGATATAGTAGTATGGAATTTGGACGCGGCATTTGTTTACAGCAGAATTCCGTCTCCACCGAGGGTTAACAAGCCAGCACACATCCATATGCACACACACACACACAAACACACACATCCTCAGTATGTACAGTAAACATTGAGATTTATTTAGACCACCACTACCTAGGAGCCCTTCAATGAAACAAACACACACACTGATTTTCTGAAGCATATAATAACAGTTTGGGAGCTTGTTCAGACTTCAAAGCTATCTTGGCCTCCAAACAAAAGGCAAAAACAATAATTTGAATAAATGAAGGTAATTTACTGCAGTCGAAGATCTAATCAGCCAGTATTCTACTGGAGGGCCAACGCACGCCGAGGCTGTGTGTGTGTGTGTGTGTGTGTGTGTGTGTGTGTGTGTGTGTGTGTGTGTGTGTGTGTGTGTGTGTGTGTGTGTGTGTGTGTGTGTGTGTGTGTGTGTGTGTGTTTGGAGAGATAGAGAGAGGGAGAGAAGGGAGAAATACAGAAACAGATAGAGTTAATGGAACAGAGAGAAGGAAAGAGAGAGAGAGAGAGAGAGAGAGAGAGAGAGAGCAATACACACACACACACACACACACACACACACACACACACACACACACACACACACACACACACACACACACACACACGTATCCTGTTCTCATGCTGTGCTCTCCACTCATAAACTACCCATCAGGCTTTGCCAATCCCGCAGCCAATCAAAACACTTTGCTTGCTTGCCGCTACCGGCAGCCACTTGTACAGTTTGTCAAAACATTGACAAAACACACTAACATCTCTCTCTCTCTCTCTCTCTCTCTCTCTCTCTCTCTCTCTCTCTCTCTCTCTCTATGTACTGTATGACAGTGGTTCTCAACCTGTGGGTCTGGACCCCCAGGGGGGTCCCCAAATTATTTCTGGGGGTCCCCAGATGATTGACTTAATGTGCAACATTGTTTTCTCTCTCAACAGTAAACAAACCAGCTTAAAGTTTAAGTGTATATAGAGGGTATCTGCACATATCTAAAGTGACAATTTGAGGACTTTTTAATACCTCTAAAATGACAAATTCAATATTGATCAAATTGTCAAATATTAGAGGCAGAAATTGTGAAAATAGCCGATATACATGCTCACGATGCCTCGCAAGGCGAGGCGTTGTGAACATGTATATCTGCTATTTTCACAATAGAACCGTGTTAAACAAAATGTAATGCCTCAACTCTTAGTGCTCGTAGGGTGGGGGGGGTCCCCTGTTAAAATGTGATTCTTTTGGGGGTCGTGGCCTGAAAAGGTTGAGAACCACTGCTGTATGATACAGTCAAAGCTTCCGTGTTGTAACTCAGGGAGTGTGCGTGCAATGTATTTGGTTCTTCGCTCTCAGAGTTCAACCAGCACTCAGGTTTTCCCGGCGTATAGCTGATGTGTATTGTGTGGTGGTGTGTTGTGGTGTGTTGCAGCCTCGGCTACAGTGGAGGACTTCCAGATTCGACCCCATGCCCTGATGGTCCACTCGTACCGCTCCCCGGCCTTCTGCGACCACTGTGGAGAGATGCTCTGGGGTCTGGTCCGCCAGGGCCTCAAATGTGAAGGTAGTGTGTGTGCGTGCGTGCATGCATGCATGTTTTATTACATTTTAGACATATTTCAGTCATCTGAAATGTTTTAGTTTTTGTCTAGTTTTAGTCAACTAAATCTCATAAGATTCTAGTTGATTCTGTCGACAAAAAAATATTTTGTTGTCGTAATGCCTGATTTTACACTTGGTTGCATGCTGAAAATAGCCCAACGCGACGCGTTATGAGCTTGTAGGTCTACTATTTTCATAGCTGCATTAATGTCATAAGTGAAGAGCAATTTATTGCATGTGACTCATGAGCAAACCACTAGAATTAAGTGCCTATATACTGTTAGGCCGTATTCATTAACATTCTTTGTCAGTAGGCTGCCACCACAATGGTGAAGGAAATTACAAAGGGACCGACTGAATTAAATAAAAGACCTCTTTGGTTTCCAGGAAGTGGTTAAACTGTATCCACTTCACTTATAGTTTTAATGTATGCTTTAATTCACGACACACAAAACAGGCACCAGGAGGGTGTGTGTCAGGCTCTGTAGGAGTTGACCTTTTGAAAGTAGATGAAGGACAAGACAAGTTCTGAGTAGTGTTGAAGCCAGCATTAGAACTGCTCCTCCCCTACTGTACCAGCTGCAGTCGCTGTCCTTGGTGCTGAAGTCCTTTCTCAGCCTCTCTCCCTCTGGATGGATGGATAACTAGATAGACACTGGAGGTGTTAATGGGATGAACTATTCCCACCTCTCGTCCCTCCTCCAGGTTGCGGGTTGAACTACCACAAGCGCTGTGCCTTCAAGATCCCCAACAACTGCAGTGGACTGAAGAAGCGGCGGGGGTCCAACGTCTCTCTGACGGGCCTGGGGCTGCCAGGGGGAGGAGGAGGAGGAGGTGGGGGGGGCTTCTCCTTCAACCTGGCTGCAGGGGCTCTGCCCTCCCCCCTCACTCCACCACACTGCAGCTCCGATGAGACAATGCTGGTGCGTACAGATGCTCTTTGCAGGCGTTTCTCTTTTTTTTTTTCTTTTCTTCTTCTTTTCTCTATCCTACGGTTTTTGTAACCCATTTTTTCACCCGGTGTCAATTGTCTAATCCAGGGTTCTCAAACCTTTTTAGGCCGTGACCACACCCAAAATAAACATATCTGAACTGGGGACCCCCACCTTGACAAGCACTTTGAATTGTAGGTATTACATTTAAAGGGCCAGTTCACCTCTGGGACAACCAGATCTTATTTTATTATTGTTTGGGACAAGATCAACACAATCCTGAGTTATTTTTTGTGTTCAATCTGTGTTTTGAGATATTTTAATATTTCAGCATGACCCTCTGGGTGAACTGGCCCTTTAATGTGACTCGGTTCCACAGATAAATATTGTGAAAATAGCAGATCTACATGCTCACAACGCTTCACCTGCGATAGCGTTGTGAGCATGTAGATCGTCTATTTTCACAATGTTCGCCTCTTGCTTACTTAATATTTGACAGTTTGGCCAGTTTGGTATTAAAACTTGAACTGTAGTTGTCTGCATATCTGACCCCTTGAACATGCAAAACATCATCAGATCACATCTAGCCAAGTTCCAGTCCAAATGTCCAAATGTCTTTAGAACTTTATCGGCCCCCTTTTATCGAGGATGCATCAGTGAATTTGGGACAGCCAAATTGTCCAGGATGCATTTCACACAAACCAATGGCGGAGGAGAACCCTCACAACTAATTTTCAAATAAGTTTAAACTTGGCTCTTTATGCCTTAAATTAAAGGCATGCACGCGCGCACGCACGCACACACACACACACGCACGGGCACGCGCACACACACGCACGTCGCACGCACGCACGCACGCACGCACGCACGCACGCACGCACGCACGCACGCACGCACGCACGCACGCACGCACGCACGCACGCACGCACGCACACACACACACACACACACACACACACACACACACACACACACACACACACACACTCAACAGGGGTGAAGGCGGACATAGAAAATAATATGCAGCTACCTTTGGAAAACCAGAAATAGTTTGAGATTCAGTGAGTCAGACATGTGTGGGTGTGGAACATTACTTCAGTCTGCAGTCTGTGGGAAAGCCAGGTCTGTTTTAATGGAATTATCAGAGACAGGTGTAAATGGAATTCAGATCAGATCTGTTTTTACCACTTCAACCCCAGCATCCATATTCTGGGGAAAAGCTTTTGCAGACAATAGAAGATCTGCTATTCTGCTATTTTCAACGATGATATTTAATTTAGAGCGAAACATAAAATACACCCTGAGCCCTGGTAACTGTGTTGCAGGGTTAAGAAGTAAATGTTGATGCGTCAACTAATTATACTTTACTTTTTCCTTCCCATCTTTTCACCTCCGCTGACTTCACCTCTACATTCTCCTCTCTCCATCTCCCCTTCTTTCTTTCCTGTCTGTCTCTAGTCTCCACTCAGTCCCGGTATGGAGGTATGTCCTTTACATTAACACTGAGTTTTATTCACTTCCTTACACTTTTCTCACCCTGAAATGTTCCATTCCAATCTAACAATTGCCTCCTTCTCATCAGAAGAGCATGTCAGACTGTTTCCCTGGCCGCGAGCGACGGTCCAGTTCCGTGTCCTACATCGGCCGACCCATCGAACTGGACAAGATCCTGCTGTCCAAGGTCAAAGTGCCTCACAGCTTCCTGATCCACTCGTACACCAGACCCACTGTCTGCCAGCACTGCAAGAAACTCCTCAAAGGGCTCTTCAGGCAGGGCCTGCAGTGTAAAGGTCAGTCTCACTTCACCACTTAATCCCCATACGTTGTGGAGCGGAGTACCTTTGGGCTCTATGCTAGTGGGTTTTCTGTTTTCACTCTACACTAAATAACTGAAAATAAATGTATGAGCAAATACAAGATGACTAATAATAAGAACACCTTTCACTACCTGTTGATTTGTGACCAAATATTTTTTAAGTGAAGTACCGGTAATCACCTTTTAAATGAATTAAATGTTATTGAAATAAAATAAACATGGTTGTTTGGGTTTCAGGTTTTACTGGTTTGTTAACATGTACTATATGAGCCTAGATCAGATGGGTTTAATTTGATACAAAGCGACTATACAGACATTGTCCTTATGAAATTTGTACCATTTTCAGAGTTCTGGTTATTAACACAATTCACCCTTTGTTAACCTTCTGGTTGGTCCCTGACTGACCAACCAGCAGGCTCTATCTGCCTTGTCCCGCCCTGGTTCTGCCTTTTTTATGTTGAATTTGCTAAAACATAATTTTTGGAGAAATAAAAAGATTTAAAAACATGCTCAGTCACTTTACTGCCACTGAGCAGCTCCATTTTACTGAAACCAAGTTTGAAATTAGAATTGAATACACAGAATAACAATATGAAGCAACTAAATTACAATGGTAGTGGATAGAGTGTCCCACCGAGTGTCCCACCAAGACACAGCAACCAATGGGTGTGAAGAGGGGTGGGACAACGGGCAGGACTTGACAAAGGGTGAATTGTTTCACTGTAAACGTGCCTGTTGCACATCTTAAAGGGATACTTCACTTTCAAATAAAATAAACACTATAAAAAATAAATGAAAATCATGGCTCCCACACACATTAGAAGGACCTTTCTTTTCAGTGTTTATTTTATTTGAAAGTGAAGTATCCCTTTAACAAAACATTTGAAATGCAAAGCACCAGGAAAAGCAAGAGGTGAATCCCCCAGAATTTAGAAAGAAGGAATGATAAAAGTATACATCTTCCAGTGGGAGAAAGACAACAGATTGTTGGGACAGAATGGCGTTGGGCTGTTTACTGATGTTAAAGGGTTTGTGTTTACAAGTGGCAGGCTGAAAATCTGACCATGTGTACAAAGAAAAACATAAGCACAGAGGAGAACTCAGCCAACTAATGGCAAGTCTAGTAAGATAACCTTGATTCTTCAGATGGCTTTTCCAGAAAGAAAAACAGTCTTATACCCACACAAATATGATAATCTGGATGAGTTGATTAACAGGAGATGGAAATAATGAATAGATCTATTAATGATGCAGATCCTTAATGCAGATCCTTGCGTCTCTCCCTCTCCTCTCTCTCTCTCTCTCTTTACAGATTGTAAATTTAATTGCCATAAGAGATGTGCTCCTAAAGTTCCAAACAACTGTCTTGGAGAAGTCTGCAGGAATGGAGGTAAGATACTTTAACCTCTGCTTTGCATTAGCATACAAGACAAACACCCATGTGATTCACATACTGTACACACACATCCACAGACCTTCTGAGTCCGGGGGCGGAGTCGGACGTTGTCATGGAGGAGGGTTGCCTTGACGACCAGGACGTGGACAGGGCCGGCGTCCTGGTCCTATTGGACGACATGGAGGAAGTGATGACATCGGAGGGGGCGGGAGTACTGCTTGAGGCGGGGCATGGCGATCTCTGTGATCTCCACGACCCCGACCTAGATGACTCCAACAGAGCTATCAGGTACACACATACAGTATGCACGTGCAGATACACACACACTCGCGCCCGCGCGTGCATGTGCACGTACACACCCGTATTAACAGTTCATTTAGACACTTCAGCTCAGAATTAACCATTTACTGCAATGACATTGCATTGAGTTTGGTGGCGTGACTCTGCTCATGTGATATAACAGATTTATATGTGTAACTATATCCTAACGCAGAATCTGATATCATAAACCCCCCAGCAGAGCATGCAGATTAACATAAACAAACATGAACCTTCAATTACATCATTAAATTACCACAAATCATAGAATGACCATGGTACAATCCACATCCTAATACATTCCATTCTATTACAACTGAAGCTAAATGCCACAGGGAGGAGGCCGGGGAGGTGGAGGATTTTTTAACACCGACAGTACACAACCTGCTTTGACAGCTGAGCATGTAGAATGAGCAGTGAGCAGAGGCTGCTTAAAAAGACCGCCTAAGTTGCACTGGGAAATGAGGGCGTGTGTGAAGAAGCTTGTGAGGATGAACGTGGAGACACGGACTGACTGTGGGCATATGGATGAATTAACTTGTTAGCGAATGAATGAGGGGGCGGTCTGTCTGACTTCCGTGTCTACATGAACTATCTTTACACTAAATAGGTGTTAACTTCTGTCTTCTATTCTCTTGTTTCTAACTGTTGTGTTTCTATTGGACCTCATGGGTGTGCCCCGGCCTCCCTGCAGCCCATCAACCAGTAATAACATTCCTCTGATGAGAGTCGTCCAATCGGTGAAGCACATCAAGAGGAAGAGTAGCAGTGTGCTGAAAGAGGGCTGGATGGTCCACTACACCAGCAAAGATACACTGGTAACTACTGTCTGTCTGTTTGTCTGTCTGCATACCGGTACTTGTCTGTCTGATTACCCGTCTATTTATTTTCTCAGTAAGTAATCAGTGTGACAAGAATAACTTCTCTCCTCTCCTCTGTGTTTCAGAGGAAAAGACATTACTGGAGGTTGGACAGTAAATGCATCACGTTGTTCCAGAATGAAACAGGAAGCAGATACTACAAGGTACGACCCGCTCTGTTTCATCATGAAGCCATACATCTGTCATTGAATGGTGGATCCTGGAACTACGCTTTAATTATAAGCAGTGTTGGGCAGTAACGAATTACTAATAATATATTATTGTAATATTATTACTTTTTCCAGTAACGAGTAGTGTAAGGTATTACTCTAAAAAAAATGGTAATATATAACGCTTTACTCCGCAAAAAAAAAGCCTCGCTACTCCGTTACTAGCCATTTTAGCCGATTGCAGAAAAAGAACAGATCTACAAGACATCAACATACATCTACAGAGATGCGATGTAGCTTGTAGATCAGTCATTTGCGCAGCGCGCACAGTTATGACGTTGCTTATGTCATGACCAGTGCATGGACCAGTGTCAGCGCTGCCTGTCACAGTCACAGAGAGAGCATATACAGCGTGCGACGCGCTTACATGGATGGGACGTTTACAATCTACAAGCACTCCTCTCGGCCGCGGAGGGGTCCGCCGCGGGGTCCGCCGCGGAGGGGTCCGTCGCGGGGGCGCCGCGGACCGTCCGCGGAGCTCAGCGGGACCACCGTGGACCGCTGCGGACTGAGTTGCTGCTGTTAGCCAGTTAGCGTAGCCTCCACTGTCTGTGCTCAATAAGCCTCATGTCAGGGCCGGCGGCAGCCCACAATGGCTGAGGGTGCTATGCTTTAAGTGAAGGCTACCCAACTCAAAACGGCCAGGTGAAAACAAAAAGCTAAATTTGCATACCAATGGGAGTGTGTGCCAAACCAGTTGTGGCCAGCCAATGCTGATCTACTGTATTATAATGTAAATTTCGGGAATTACTGAGGTGGGGGTGCTCCCTGGCCAAAATGAGGGTGCAAAGCAGGCCTCAGCACCCTCAGGGAGTTGAAAGCCTACTTTCCTTAGTGGGAACACCCAGAGCCCCTGCACCTCACGTCTAAAATAGCCTACACTTTTTAGGCAGAAAAGAAAATATGTAGCATATTATTTAAGGATAATATAGGCAGGCGTCTTCAACATAGCTGAGAGTTTTAAATGTAATAAAAAATAAGCAATGTTTTGTTGGGTTATATATTATATGTCTTAATTATTAATTGATTCGCTTGTAGGCCTATACCAAAATCCATTAAAAAAAGTTTCTAACTGTTCCCAGGTCAAATATTGATGTGTGATTAAAATGTGATTAATTGAGATGAATTAATTACAAAGCCTGCAATTATAATTTCTTTAATCGCATCCCAGAGACTCTTATTGTTCCAATAAATTGGATTCAGTTCTAAAAGGAGCTGGCTAAACAGATTTTGCAGGAAAAAAACAAAAAAGTAATATAACTTAATATATTACATATTACTCTTGATTCCAAGTAATAAGTAATATAATATTATTACTTTTTCCAAGGAGTAATAAGTAATAAGTAACGATTACTCTCCTAAGTAATATTGCCCAACACTGATTATAAGTAATTGAAGCAGCCCTGAACGTGACTACTACTCCTACTGTACCGCAGTCTGCTGTAACCTGCTCTGTACATCGCTGTAAATAAGGATCTCATCCACGGCACCCCTGAATTACACTGTTTCTTTACAGCATGTTACATTTATGTCAAATATGTAAATCGTTCCCCATAAGATACAGTATGTCACGAGGAATACTTGAGAGAATATCGGTTACCATTGGAACAGAGTGATATATTTAGTCATTCAACCACTTCATTCAACCCAGCACCCCTATTCTGGGCGGATCATTCACCGAAAATCTACAAGCTCACAAAAAGGTGTGAGCTTGTAGATCTGCTATTTCCTGTGACGAGACTTGGTGTAGACTGAAAAAGAACTCAAGCAAGTACAGTGTCATGAAGTCCAGAGGGTGTAAGTGGTTAAACTGCAGTGATATTGATGGATTCCAAATATTGTCAAAGTATTCCGCGGCACCCCTGGGACTTGCGTCACAGCACCCTAGGGTGCCACGGCACCCACTCTGAGGAGCCCTGCTCTACTCTGCTAACAGTGAGGTGTTTCCGCCGCACTGTGTTGTGTGTGTGTGTGTGTGTGTGTGTGCGTGTGTGTGTGTGTGTGTGTGTGTGTGTGTGCGTGTGTGTGTGTGTGTGTGTGCGCGTGTGTGTGCGTGTGTGTGTGTGTACTGTTGCAGGAGATCCCTCTGTCCGAGGTGCTGTCTCTGGACCCGGCGCGCTGCTTCTCTCTGCTCCCCGACGGAGCCAACCCGCACTGCTTTGAGATCGTCACGGCAACGCTGGTGTACTACATAGGAGAGAGCCTCCAGTGGCCCGATGGCAGTACTGCACCTCCCTGCTCCGTCAGCCCCGCCGCCGGACACGCTAACTTACTGGTAACAGACAGTAGAGCAATGAAGGTTTAACTGGTTTTTGACAAGGTTTCCCACCCGATA
>NC_137827.1:43179235-43211735 GCF_963921795.1 Nannobrachium achirus | reverse complement strand
TTTAAGACGAGGGCGTTTCCCTTTCCACACAAACTTAGATATCGAAGAGTGAAGCTTATTCCAGTATTGCGGCGGTGGTGGCAAAGGGAGCATAGAGCTTACAAAGTTAACCCTAGGAAGAACATTCATCTTTATGATTGAAACTCGAGCTTGGAGAGAGTTGGGCAAAGATGACCATCTATCTAAATCAAGACAAATCTTATTTAGAGTGTCACCATAGTTGTTCTTAACAATAGCCTGAAGAGAGGGGAAAATATCTATGCCAAGATATTTGAATTGGCTTACTACTGGGATTATGGACGGCAGGATAGCAGATCTCATCTGATCATTTAGAGGTAGAAGGGCTGACTTCGTCCAATTAATTTTGTAGCCGGAAATGGAACTGAACTGATCAAAAATTTTAAGGACGTGAGTAATTGACTGTGGTGCATTCTCAATGAACAGTAGAATATCATCAGCATATAGGGAAATGCGATGCTGTGTGTTGTTAATCGAAACAGGAGTAATATCTGCAGACTGACGCACTGTCTGAGCCAAGGGTTCGAGTGAAAGTGCGAAAAGGAGAGGACTAAGGGGACAACCCTGCCTTGAAGATCTGCCAATCGTGAATAGCGGCGAACAGATCTTACCGGTTAGGACCATCGCTGACGGATTAGAATAAAGTACTTTAACAAAATGTATGAATGAAGCACCAAATCCCATTTTATCTAGTACAGCCCACAGGTAAGACCATTCCAGACGATCAAATGCCTTCAACGCATCGAGCGACAACACTGCGGCGGGGGTCCTCAGCTCCTTAGCCCTATCGATGATATGCAATAGTCGTCTAGCATTATCAGAGGCTAGTCTAGTTCCTATGAAACCTGTCTGATCACAGTGTACTAAGGTGGTCATAAAACCCTGCAAGCGACGCGCAAGCACCTTAGCAAAAACTTTTAGATCAGAATTCAAAAGTGAAAGCGGTCTATAGCTTGCGCAATCTGTGGGATCCTTGTTCTTCTTCAACAATAATGATATAATAGCTACATTCACATCCCTGGAGAAAGAGCCACTTTCAATTGCATATCGAAACATGTCTAGCATCAGCTGACCTAGATCTTCCCAAAAGATGGCATAAAGTTCAGGGGGTATCCCATCCAAACCAGGCGACTTGCCCCTACGCATTGCGAGCACAGCTTCCTGTAATTCCGCCAGATGGAGCGGTCTATCTAAGGCTTCCGCATCCGCCTCGCTAAGGGTTGGTAACTGTATGTTGGATAAAAAATCATTGCATACTGCATCATCGTGAATGACCTCGGAGGTGTAGAGCTCATCATAAAAAGCACGAAACGTGGCATTGACCTCTTTGGGTTCTGTAACCATGGCTCCCGTTGTTGATTTGACACTAACAATATCAGCAAAATGCTCATTGGATCTAAGACGTAAAGCCAGTAAGTGACTGGGTCTTGCACTATTAAAATAGTAGTTTTGTCTTGTGCGTTTCATTTGAAATTCTGAGCGGCGCTTGAGAATGGAGTTAATTTCTTTCTTAACTAGCTCCCTCTGGGTTGCTGTACTAACATCAAAGTTATTTTGGAGAGAATTATCCAAAGTAGAAAACCGAGATTCCAATTCCACCAGTTTGGCTGACCTTAATTTTCTCTGAGTGGACGCATAGAGGGTTGTATTACTCCTGATAAAGCCTTTAATTGCATCCCAAAGAATTCTGGGATCCTCAACTGAGCCTGTATTGATATTTATAAATTCGCGCAAACCAGTTTGAAACTGAGCTACAAATGCCGCATCGCGCAGCAGTGTGGTGTTAAACCGCCATCTAGGAGCTCTATCTATAACCTGTTTCAGTGAAGCAACACACAGCACCGCCTTGTGATCCGAGAGTGACATTGGGAGCAACTCTACCTTGGCAATTTTATGAAACAAGCTAACAGGGGCAAAAACGTAATCGATCCTAGAGAATGAAGCATGCCTACCCGACAGAAAAGAAAAATCTCTAACCGTTGGGTTCATTAAACGCCAGATGTCGAGTAAGCCAGTTGAGTTTGCCCAAGCACGTAGTTCTGCAGACGCTAGTGCTTGTTCTCTGCTTTCTACCCCAGTGGATCTATCTAGGTTATGTTGCCATGTTGCATTGAAGTCAGCACCAACAATGATTTTGAAATCCGTCAGTTCCAATAAGGTTTTAGTTAGTAATTTGTAAAACTCTTTGTCTAAAACATTTGGAGCATACACAGAGACTAGTGCTAGCATTTTACCCTCCAAGCGGATTTTAGCAACAGCTATCCTCCCGTCACTGTCAGACCAATCACCCAAAAAATCCAACCTAAGGTTACGTCTAGCCAATATGGCTACTCCCTTGGTTTTGGAAGAAGCAGCTGAAAAGGCTAAAACACGATAATGTTTATTAGCCAATCGGTTGGAATGCTCTTTTAAAAGATGAGACTCCTGTATAAATGCAAAGTCAATTGATTTAGATCGCAAAACCCCCAAAATGCTGGTTCGCTTATGCGGTATATTCGCTCCCCTTACATTGAAACTTAGAAATTTATATTCTGTCATAATTGTGGTTCAAACCATACGCACAGCAAGCACAGTAGAACATTTTAGAATTTCCTAGTTGGTCCCTCACAACAAACCTTCCCAACAGAAAAACAAAACAACCCCAAAAGGAACAGAAAGGAAAAAGCAACATCAAACGAACATAAAAAAACACATAACATTGAAGCTTGAGGGGGAAAACCCCATTAGCATCAGAGTGCACAAAAACAGTTCCCCACCCCATCAACCTATTAGTCAACCTTCATTTCACTCTGTCAGAGAGTGCAAACAAGTAACTGCCCAAAAGTAACCATACATTGCCCTCTGGTGGTTATGTAAATATATAACAGATCACCAAAGTAAAAACAACAACAACAAAAAAGTGCCTTCTTGTGGCTGAATAGCTCTCAAACATTCCATCCGCTCAAATTATGATCAATCTCCCCACTTCATATCACTTAAATAAATGAGAATGGTATGTTAACATTTCTAGTAAAGAAGGGGGAGAGAAAAAAGAAAGGAATAAAGGGAAAAAAAAGAGGGGACTATAACAACTGTAATAATAATAATCAGTCCAGCATTAGGCCCACTTAGAATGTGATAAAGCCCTATAAGCCACGTTAATGCAAATAACCAAACACTTGTGACAGATAAGTGGAAATAAGGCTGTCACCACGACACGGCACTAATATAATATTAATAATAAAAATAAATAAAAAAGGAAATCAGTGTATATGATATAAAACATATATGCACTTACATATGTAGTTAGAAATAGAAATTAAAAGCACATCCGGGGGGCCATATGCAGCAAAGCACACACAGTGTTAATGCATACTGCGCCACATACAGCCCCCCCTATGCATCCATGCATACAAACCACAATTACTAATTAGAAGGGGAAAAAAAAGAAAGAAAAGAAAAGTCTGTATACATAAGTATTTACATAAAACACAGTTATGTATGATTAGGAAACCATATACAACACAGCACACAAGATGCATACTGCGCCATATACAGCTCCCTGTACATGCCCAAAAGGCCAGTGCAAACTTAGATAAATGTCAATCATATTAGTTAAGTCTGTTTCCGTCTTAAACAGTAAACTACCATACTTCAAACAGTGAACATACCCAATCACGACTACAAAATAAATATCCCCAATACAGAGCTCCCCTCTCCCCCATCAAGAAATTAACATTTTAGAAGACAACAAGTAAAGTAGGTAAATAACTACCCCCCCCCCCCCCAGACAGCGGATCCACGAGCACGTAGAGCCAACGCGCCACGAGATCGTACATCCGCCAGCTATTGAGATTAGAAAAAAAAGAAAAGAAAAGAACGAGTCAATGAGCCAGGGAGAGAGAGAGAGAGGAAAAGCAGAGATAGGTAGAGAGACATAGAGAAAGGGCGGGAGAGCGAGTGGTCTCTGGAACCGCGGAGCCTTCACAATTTAGACCATATTATTTATATCTGTTTCGCCTTAAACAGTAGGCTACATTACTCAATACAAAGGCCAAAGCCCAGTCTCGCCCTCCTACCCGAGAAAGTAGCGTTTTAGGAGGCATAAACGAACCATAAACTAACAACCAACATAGCCGTCATTACCTAACAGAGAGAGAGAGAGAGAGAGAGAGAGAGAGAGAGAGAGAGAGAGAGAGAGAGAGAGAGAGAGAGAGAGAGAGAGAGAGAGAGAGAGAGAGAGACACACACACACACAGCGAGAGAGAGAGCCATAAAGAGAGAGAGAGAGAGAGAGAGAAAGCCGAGATAGATAGAGAGACACAGAGGGAAGACGAGAGAGAGAGCAGGCTCCGAACCGGGACACGGAACACGTTAGACAAAGCTTAACAGAGAGAGATAAAACCCTCTAGACCTATATAGTAAGCAGCACAACGCTCAATAAGAGCAAAGAAAAAGAATACAATAATAACAAGAACAATGTCCATTATATTCAAACAAAAAAGACAGTGAATTATGCTTATAGCTTTAGCAGCCCTAAATCCTCTCTCCTTGCGGTAACCTAAATTAAAACGAGTAACACCCATCTGCTTACAGATCTTATTAAAAAATAAAATATATCTTATTCTTCAATACAAATAAAATAGGCATTATGAAACGAAACACTTGAAAACACAACGTCAAGTCAGATGATGAGTCCAAAACAATAAGTAGGCTTACATTAACAACTCACCCTTTGGGGAGGAGGAGGAGGAGAGAGTGAGGAAAGAAAGACGCTGCGTAAAAGTCATCTCCAAAGTCCCAGCCAGCTTACCAACAGTCCATTAAAGGCAAAAGGATATCACATCGGCAGAATGTGTTTGAAAGCACGCGATCACGAAAGCAAAGGTGTCCCTGGTAAAAGTTAGTTCTCTGTAACTGTCGTCTCATCATCCTGCGTAGCTAGAGTCTCGTCCGCAGCACCTGGAGTCTTGAACTTATCCTTGCAAAAGGCCAGAGCTTCCTTGGGTGAGTTGAAAGTAGAAGTCGCCTCATCCACGGTTATCCAGAATTTGCTCGGGTGCCTTATTCCGTATTTAACTCCTTCCGCGGTGATGGAACGTAGGAATTCCTTTACTGGCCCGAAAGCTGCCCTTCTCTTTGATGTTTCAGCAGACCAGTCGGGGAAAATATACACCTTTTTGCCATTGTATGTCAGTTGGCCTGCTTTCCTGGAGAGCTGGAGTATGCGTTCCTTTACCCGGAAAAAATGGATCCTTGCCAGGAAAGCCCTTGGCTTATCAGAACGTGGATTGCCGGTCCGATGAGCACGATCCACCTCCGGGGGGGAGTCGGGAAACTCGTCGGGGAATGTTTTCTGCAAAAAAGACTGGATAAAGGCCACTGGGTCAGCCTTTTCTAGCCCAGGAGAGATCCCAATCACTCTTATGTTGTTCCTACGACTCCGGTCTTCTGCTATGACGAGCTTCTCCTCCAGATTAGCACATCTTCTCTCCAATTCAGTGATACACATCTGCAAACTGTCCATGGAGGAACCAAAGTTCTCAATGGCCTCCCCATGTTCAGCCACGGTCGTGTTCAGCGTGGCGACTGCAGGACGCAGCTCCTTTCCGAAGTCATCAATCTTCTTCAGTAATTTCTTCTCCAAGCCAAGCATCATGGGTTGAATAAAACCATCCATAAACTCTTTCAGTGATTCCTTGAGGACCTCGCGCAGCATGCTCTTTGTAACCGGAGCGTCAGCGTCGCCCTGCATTGCGCCGGCCATGTTGTCAGCGTTTGCGGTCGGAGACCTGGTACTCCTCGACCTCGTGTTAATCGTATTCGGCATGAAACACGAAACAACTGCAAAAACAGACGCTCACCAGTGTTTTGGCGTTTAAAGTCTCAAAAGAACTATAAAGGCAGTACAAAATGGGCTTAAAAAATGTGAAAACTTTGCACCTCCACAGAGCTCAACAAACGCGTCCTACTCGGTCGCCATCTTGTCGGAACTCTCTTTACCACATTGTTAACAATTTTAATTTAGGTAGTATATGTCTGCTGTCGGGTAGACACCAGCTAACTCCAAAATGTACATTTTGTCAGAAATGAAAAAAATATCCAGCTCAAGTGGAGGAGGTTTGGAGGTTTTGTCTGAAGCTCTTTTTACTACTTTTCATTGGTTCAATATTGTTTTAACCAACATAAAGGGTGTTCAATAGCTCTGATTTATGAAAAGGGGGGGCAAACGAGTGGAGTTAGCTCAACACAGAGACACTGAAAACAACAAAGAAGTTAGCTGATTTCTGCCGGACAGCGACGATATCGTTTAGACTGATGTTGGGCTCTTGGTTTACCTGTGATCCTACTGAGGCACTACACTTTCTCTATGCATTTGATGTATGTGTTTATCATGCTTATTGTAAGTCGCTCTGTATAAATGCCTAAATTGTAATTGTAATTCTGAAAATGATGATGCTTATTGTGCTGGTTACCTTCCATCAAAGAACCTGCACCACGCTGGTGTGGTCAACCTGGACTGCATGTTCGAGACAGCGGAGCGTGTGTTCGTGGTCATGGAGAAGCTCCATGGAGACATGCTGGAGATGATTCTGTCCAGCGAGAAGGGACGCCTGCCAGAGAGGATCACCAAGTTCCTGGTCACACAGGTAGGTAGACACTAGACCAGGGAGGGGTCTTCAACGTTTTCAGGCCAAGGACCCTTTAGTTGAGAGAGAGATGAAGCACGGACCCCCCACAACCCATAGATAGTATCATCGTTTGACTGCACAATCAGTGTATTTTGGATTCATGTCAATTTGTGTTTTCAGATATTTAACCACTTGAACCGTCAAACTCAATACTTAATAAACTTGACCTTTCAATGTTTGGCTCAAGTTCTCAGAATATGGACGTTAGGGTTCAAGTGGTTAATATAAAAAAGGAGAAAAAAAGGTTTCTATCACACAAAGATTTGGAGGACCCCCTATAGTAACTCTGAGGACCCCCTAGGGGTCCCGGGCCCCCTGTTGAATACCCCTGCACTAGACACACACACACACACGCGTGCGCACACACACACGCGCGCGCACACACACACGCACGCACATGCACGCAATGAAGTTGCTCACCCAGCACATACTTCTGGAGGGACTAGTGGAGCGTCATTTTATGTTTGGTTGCTCTCAGGTGTTGTGTGCTGAAAATAGCCGATCTACAAGCTCACAAGTGAGCTTTTAGATCGGCCAAGTGTAAAATCAGTCATTACGATGCCATCAAGACCTGCCAAAATACATTTCAGTTGACTAAATCAACTATAGATTTAGTCAACTAAAAATGTATGATATTTAGTCGACTAAAATTAGACTAAAACTAAAACTTTTCAGGTGACTAAATTATTACATGACATTTTATTCAAAAGACTATGACTAAAACTAAATCAAAATTTGCTGTCAAAAACAACATTGGCGTGTATATACAATTTATACAGGTACATGCCTCCAGTGCTGTATTTACTGCACATGTAATAATAATAATCTTAAAGTTGTAATTGATATCATTGTCAATGCAACAATGTGTGTGTGTGTGTGTGTGTGTGTGTGTGTGTGTGTGTGTGTGTGTGTGTGTGTGTGTGTGTGTGTGTGTGTGTGTGTGTGTGTGTGTGTGTGTGTGCGCGTGTGCGTGTGCGTGTGTGCGTGCATGCATGCGTCAGATCCTTGTAGCTCTTCGTCATCTCCACATTAAGAACATCGTCCACTGTGACCTGAAACCAGAGAATGTTCTACTGGCTTCTGCAGACTCCTTTCCACAGGTATAACGGCTGTGTGTGTGTGTGTGTGTGTGTGTGTGTGTGTGTGTGTGTGTGTGTGTGTGTGTGTGTGTGTGTGTGTGTGTGTGTGTGTGTGTGCGCGCGTGCGTGTGCGTCTGTGTGTGCGTCTGTGTGTGCGTCTGTGTTGAGTCAGAGACGGTTTTAAACTCTGATGTCGAGGCTTAGTGTCATCTCTTGATGATTCACCACAGCACATACAGTACACACACACACACACACACACACACACACACACACACACACACACACACACACACACACACACACACACACACACATGAGTGTCTCCAACACTGTATACGTAAAGCATTTATTTTTTGCTCTGTGTGTGTTGCTCTGTGATGTCATCACATTAATCACAGCATTTATTTTAAAGGCACATTCCGTTGTTTTTTAAAAGGAATCTTACAGACGAACTCATGGATATACCTAAAAATACAGTATTTGAGTAAATGTGCTTAGTAACTTTCCACAAATGGTAGAGAGGCGGTCTGGTAATCACAAGGTCACCGGTTCACCTCCCGGCCTGGTCCATGTGTAGAAGTGTCCCTGAACAGTTCACAGGCAGTTGCTCTACCAACTGAGCTGAGCTACCAACTGGGCACGAAACATTAGATCAACAGTAGGAGACTGTTTGTACTCGGAAGTGTCCTATAGTGGCAAACAGTAGAAGGCCTGGTGGTTGTACTGGTAGGCTGCCAGTTAGCAAGAAGTCTGTGGTAGAACTGGGCAGGTCCCCAGTTGTCATCAGTAGAAGGCTATGGCTCTACTGGGCAGCTCAAACCGTCACTGTCGGGGAGAAATCTTGTATCTCCAAGTTTCAAATTTGTACTTTCTTTTCGTAAAGTAAAGCCCTGCTTCACCATACAAGACTGTCCCACAAAACTAGTGAAAATAGCTGATCTACAAGCACACAACGCCTCACGGTGCGAGGCGCTCTGTGCTTGTAGATCGTCTATTTTTTTATTTTCACTATTTTAAACCGTTTTTCAAATGGTAAAACGAACGGTTTTGGACATACAAGGTTTCCACCCGACAACAACGAAATGAAAGCTCAATTTCCTTTCTGTCTGCCCTCCATCTGTCTGTCTGTCTGTCTGTCTGTCTGTCTGTCTGTCTGTCTGTCTGTCTGTCTGTCTGTCTGTCTGTCTGTCTCTCTGCCTGTCTCTGTCTTTGCGCAGGTGAAGTTGTGTGACTTTGGATTTGCTCGTATCATTGGTGAGAAGTCTTTCAGACGATCTGTGGTCGGGACCCCGGCTTATCTGGCCCCCGAGGTCCTCAGGAACAAAGGTTACAACCGCTCCCTGGACATGTGGTCTGTAGGAGTTATCATCTATGTCAGGTAGGAGCATGCCTATACTGTGATTACTATTATACGCATGAATTTAACTAATGGCTGTTTATTTATGTTATAGTTATAATTATACAATCATTCAAATTGATAACTCTGGCTAGGGAGGGAGTCTGGGAGATTGGAGAGTTATTGCTCCTTTTTGCATTGGTTATGGAGTCCAATGATCATTACATCCTGATGCGAAAGAAAATATTCCAGAAGAAAAATAAAGGTTGTATTTACTGTATAGCCTACCAACCAAATCAGTAAATATAACATTTTGATGTGGCGTCATAATTAAACTTTAAATGTTGATGGCATACTGACTATTAAGTTAATTAAACCATGGCACTTCATGTCAATAAGGTTGCAGACCCTGGTTTATAGTACTATGGTCCTTACACACAAGGAGCGTTTTTTTTTTTTTTTTTTTTTTTTTGCGATCAATTAACACTTTGCCGTCCGAAATAGAATGGTTGTTGGTAGATTAGCCGTGAAATTTCTATTATTATATTATGATCTGAACCGCATTCATTTTACCAGACATCCAGCGCTATATCACGTGGTCTTCATCCCCCATTACCATTCCGCGATCCCCCGTTGTATACTCACCCCAGTTCCCAGTGAAAAACTCAATCTGCTTTGGCTTAGAGTGGGAGATTCGGCTGACGCATCATGTCCCCGTGCGTTTCGCGTGCGCGATCCGTTCACGTAAATGTCCCCTCAAATAATCCACGTGTGACTCAAGAGTAGAACTGAAAAGTATCGCTAGCATAGCCACCAGCACGGCTGCAGTAGGAGCACTCGTGTACAGACAGTAACCGAATGGGGGAAGGTGCCTTGGAGAAGGAAAGGGCCATGACATCACTTCTGCTTCATGTCAGACCAGCCATGAGCTATCAATGCACGAGTGGTGACTAGGGAAGGTTAGACGATCGCCGATTTTCGGATGAAAATAATTTATTTCGGTAAATACGGGAAAGTACGGGAAAAGACGAGCGGCTGCCCCTCCCCCCCTAGGAAGTCCGGTATAGTACGGTTTTAATATTAAGGGGCTCCCCGTGGCTTGGAAAGGGTTAACATTAATGTAAACCGTTTGTGTCATGAGTATGCCTTGTATACTATTCAATGAGGCTGATTTTCACTGTGTATGAATGAGGCAACACCAAATGAATATTTGTCTCATGCCCCCGGTGTGCAAGGACGTTTATTATTTGTTGGTGTTGGCTGGAAATCTCGTATATCCATATTTCAGTGGGTTTTTTTTTTCTGTTTGTTTTTTAACTTCATGATACTAGAGTGCCATGCATGCAAAAACAGTGAAAATAGCAGATCCAAAAGCTCACAGCGCATAAATATGTGCCTGGTTGTGGCTTCTAGATCATCTGCTATTTTCAAATTGTTTATATATTTTTTAAGAATAATAAAAAAGGAACAGTTTTGGATATATACACTACAAGGTTTTCACCTGACAGCGATGTATTGTTCTAGTTGTTAGTAGTAGTAGTTCAGCAGCTGTCTCCGCTCTCTGTTGTCAGTCTCAGTGGGACGTTTCCGTTTAACGAAGACGAGGACATCCATGACCAGATTCAGAACGCTGCCTTCATGTACCCCCCTCATCCCTGGAAGAAAGTATCACCGGAGGGTATGTTCCACCACCATGACGTACCCACCAGGCCGTCCACACAGAGGATAGCCTGGGTTTCATTCTCAAACCAACCACTTAACCCATTTTAGGCCTAGAATTATTGACTGCTTTAACCAGTGAGATATACAAGCTCACAGCGCTCTGCAAGCTTGTAGATCTGCTATTTTTGAAAAAGTCGTGAAAATGTGTGCAAATCTTTGAATTCATATGTATTTTCAAAGCGAACGTTTGTAACTAAAAGTTTGCTTCTGGGTGGTCCCTGGAACTAGATATTTTGAGATGCGGGTCTGTGGCCAAATACATATCATTTTTTTTTGGGGGGTCCTTCACATGAAAAGGTTTGAGAACCACTGTCATATAGTAGTCTCTCAAGAACAGACTAACTGAGCGCCAGTTAAGCGAAAAGGACCTTTTCTTTGACGATGGCTGGCCAGATTGCTGACATAGAAACATAGGTTTTTCAAAAAATCTTAGAAGGATTCAAAAGACACTTATAGAATCGGGTCAAAATTCAAATTTTCACGATTTTTCAAAAATAGCAGATCTACAAGCTCGCAACGCGGCACTCGGTGCCGCGCTGTGAGCTTGTGAACTTCAATAGTTAAAGCATAAAACAATGATACACAATGTGTACCCGTTCTAAATGGGTAATATGTGGAGCTCTATATATATATATATATATATATATATCTATATATATATATATATACATACATACATACATACTAGATACTGTAGATAGATTTGAATATATGTCCTCCTCTCTGTCATGACGTACTTTGCTGCCATCAATAGCTTCAAGTGTGTGTGTGTGTGTGTGTGTGTGTGTGTGTGTGTGTGTGTGTGTGTGTGTGTGTGTGTGTGTGTGTGTGTGTGTGTGTGTGTGTAGGATTGACTCACTGCCATCCTTCTGACACTCCTCTTCTCCATCTATCCAATTCCACGGACACACATGCACACACACACACACACACACACGCACGCGTGCGCACGCACACACGCACGCAAACACAAGTCTGGCATTCCTACCCCATGCTGTGAACAGCTTGTCCTCTGAGAGAGTCTGTGCACACAACTAGAGAAGAATTTTAAAAAAAATGTTAAAGTTTGTTTTTAATGAGTTTAATGAATTTATTGAAGCAGTTAATCTCTGACAGCTGGCTGGTGAACACAAAACACATCATATAGGAATGTCTTGTTTAACCACCTTTCATCCCGCCCTCCCGTATTTTGGGGCGAGTCTTTATATTGAGAACGTTTTCCAAATGTTTTCCAACACAGCGAAAATAGCACAACTACAAACTCAAAACTTGTCGCATTGTGATGCATTGTGAGCTTGTAGATTGGCTATTTCTAACATGTTGTTATACTTAATCTAACAATATTAAGTTGTTAATTGATAAGAGGATGACAGGAGGAGGAGATCCTGCAAAATGGGAGTTTTGAAAAGAAAAGAGAGTGACTTGTAGAGGGAGACAAAGATACAGGCAGGGTGGAGAGAGAGAGAGAGAGAGAGAGAGAGAGAGAGAGAGGGGAGAGAGAGAGGGGTAGTTAGGGAGATGACGAGAGACAGACAGACATAGAGAAAGAGAGAGAGAGAGCGTTCTATTCATCTGTTGGTCCATTCATGTGAGTAATGCCAAGCGATGGTGGCCCCTATAGAAGCCAGGGGCCCCTGTTCAGACCACTGACCCCTGAAGAAATGTTAACATCATGTTAGCTCTGCTCATTAGCCCTGAGTGGCCCCCACCGCAGGGGGCCACTCACCCCTAAATCCTCTCCTCCCACCCTCTCTTCCTCTCCTCTCCTCTCCCCTGCCCTCCTCCGCTCCCTTTCTCTCTCTCTCAACTTCCTCTTTTCTCCCGTACACTTCTCCCTCACCCTTTGCCTCCCTCTCCTCTTCTCTCTAAGTATGTTTGTCTATTTTTCTGTCTGTTTCACATCACCTCCAGTCTTCTTCCTGTGGTAACGTTATTCTATCTGTCTATCAGTTCTATCTACCTTGAAAGGAGGTTAGCTAGTTTCTTTTTTTTGCTGCTGTATATGCTCTTTGTGTTTGGAACATGTTTCAGAATCAATAAATTGACATTTAATTTAAAATTATTGTTGCAATATTTTAACTGTTGCATTTCATGCAGTAATTTATTTTGTGCTTTTTCTGCTTCTAATGTACATCGTCACCATCGAGAGGTTTCTTCCGAATGTGTTTTCTGAGGCTTGAAAGAAAGAAATAATTCTCTCTCTCTCTCTCTCTCTCTCTCTCTCTCTCTCTCTCTCTCTCTCTCTCTCTCAGCCATAGACCTGATTAATAACCTGCTGCAGGTGAAGATGAGGAAGAGATACAGTGTGGATAAAACACTCAGCCACCCCTGGCTACAGGTAATAATAAACTTCTGTGGAATGCTATAGAATTAAATAACACTTCCACGTCTAGCTACAGGTGTAACAGTAAACTACAATAGAATGCCATTGTATTTAAATAGAGACGACAACCCCCGGCTACAGGTAGAATGAAAATTAATGGAATGCACTGGAATCGCTGAAAATAAACACAGACAGTAGCCGCTACAGACTAACTACAATAGAATACAGTAGAATTAGAAAAGCACTCAACTACCCTTGGCTACAGCCAGGTAACAATAAACTACAGTGCAATGCAATATAATTAAACACTCAGCCACCCTTGGCTACAGGTAACGTTAAATTACAATAGGACACAAATGTCTGGCCAAAACTAATCCGACACAGGCAACAGCAGGGAGGCAGCAGCTTCCGTTATTCCGGAAGAGTCTGACACCGGAAACAGTTGTTAAGTTCCAAGAGGTGTCTGTCAAAGTATTGAAATCCTCGATGAACGTGAATCCAAGTCAAGTCAGCTCCCAATCTGGCTTGCCATCGTCAAGGAAAAGTTTGGTCGCTCGTTTCCCCTGATGCGGAAGGCTGTAATCGAGAGACTAAGTCACTCCTAATGGCCTCCGACCTGCCCATTGTAGAGGTCACATGCGAATCGGAAAACTTGAAAGTCAATTTCCTGTTTCCAGCCAGTATGTCCCAGTTTTGTGCATAATCTCCCTTTGATTCTCTCAGATTCCCCATCTGAGTTATTCCTAAATGTAGCAAACGTTGCTCTGTGGCCCTCAATCACTTGGATGCAATCAGTCACTGAAACATATGAGGACTGTCGGGCCTTTTGTCACAAAATCAGTGGCATTGAGCTGCTTAGACAGAAAGTGCCACTGCACACTCAGTGTTTCTAATATGACCATCTAATGACCATCTTCATCCAATATCTGTAGAAGAAAATTTGCACACTAGCTTTCCCATATGACATGCCACTCGACCGGACATAAACTGAAATCCATACACAATATCAGTACTTCCAAAATCTTTATATGCCAGAGGAAATAATGTGTGTCGGTCTGTGCATGCAATTTGGTTATATTTATCAGAGGAGAGGTGTGCTGCAGTTCCAAGGAGCTCGTTTTGCATCATTTTTGCATTACCTGGAAGCTCATTCACAACCCACAAATCAGTTCAAACTATTCAAGACTATTCATCTGTCTAGAAGGTCCTGGGTTCGTTTCCCGCCGGGGACGCTGTGGGCGCTGGGGGAGTGTTCCCTCCTCCGCGTCATCAGTGCCCATACCCATCGGTTGGGTTGGCGAAAGGGCCTTTCTGTGTGGTGTTTGCATGTTCTCCCCGTGTACCCTCACAAAAAACATAGTAATCCTAGTCCCTATAGTGCCTCCCCCTGGTCAGCTGGGGCGCCTGATGGAGGGGAAAGGAACTGGTTGGAATAACGTGTTCCTTCCATGCGGTACTTCCTACCAGGGAAACTCCCCTCCCCCTTTCAGGTGAAAAGAAGCGACATGGTCTCCTGCATTGAAGGAAGCACAATTAAGCGCAGTCCAGATTACAGCGTAGGCTGGGTGAAAAAATGGGTTACAAAAATCTTGGGATATATATAAAAAAAATAAAAAATAAACCTTCATGCTTTCTGTGTCTTCTTTCTTTGTTACCGCATAATGCAATGATTTATTTTGCATAGGAAAGTAAATGCTAATGACAACTTTTACAGGTGTCTGGTTTCTTTCCACAAAGTCAACAAATTGCTGGTGTTTGTCTTTTGTGACCTGATGTATGACATCAGTGTTGTGCAATTTCACACTTCACAAGAGCTGGATCAAAGTTCAGTTCACACAGATTAAAATAAACTAGTTCGGGTGCATCTCTCCATTCCGACATGTCTCCTTTCCGACAGACACTAACCCTATCTCTTACCCTAACCCTAACCTTAACCTCTATGGAAGTGTTGCCACTCCGACAATAAGAAGTCACTGTGGGAGTGGCGACATGTCGGAATGGAGAGAGCCCCCCAACTAGTTCATGTATATTATATACAGTATCTCTAGTTCCCAATTTTGAAGTTCCAATTACTGTTCATTCTTCAGTCCTTTCCCCTGTCATTATCAGTGAACGCAGCATGAATAAATGGGCAGATTTTGAACCTGGGGCCGCCAAATCTTTGTTTGATAGGATATATATATTGTTTTACATTAAAAAAATGTAGCACCCTGGCCCCACCCCTGATTTAGGAAGGTACAGTATGAGGTCCCGCCGTTCTGACTGAAACGCACACAGCTGATTAAAGCAGTGAACTGCAGTGCACGATCACATGACCTCGAGCACAGGTCCGTCTCATGTCACGTTCAGGTTGATTAGTTGCAAATGTAAAGTATGCGTTCAGTTCACCGTTCATCAAAAACACAAGCATGTTCAATGAACTGCATGATGTTACTCAATACTTGCCATGCCATAATTCTCTGAATGTAACCTTACATTGCACCTATAAAATATGTGTCCCCTAGGGCATTAACGAAAATGTTGACAAATCGACTGAGTCGACTTCATTACACAAGTCGACTCCCACCAGAGAAAGTCGAAGTTGAAAAAAAAAATCCTTTGTATTTTTTTCTATCATTATTTTTGCATTCAAACAGTAGGATTGCTTATTGCCAAGAACGGAATAATCCAATATTACAGTGCTACATTACATTTGGTATAACGTGGTTCTATAGCGAGGCGTTGTGAGCATGTAGATCTGCTATTTTCACAATTTCTGCCTCTATATATTTGACAATTTGGACAATGTTTAATTTGTCAATTTGTCATAATTGGCACTTTAGAAAGGTGAAGATACCCTCTATATGCTTAAACTTTATGTTGGTTTGTTTACAGTTGAGTGAGAAAACAATGTTGCACATTAAGTTAATCATCTGGGGACCCCCCAACATATTTGGTGGATCGTGTGTGGTGTGATGCCGTCATCAAACAATAAAGTCGACTTCAACTCAACTTTTTACTGAGTCGAGGCGACTTGCAAAAATCACAAGTCGTTAATGCCCTAGTGTCCTCATATGCACTCCTTTATGTGGACATGAATACATTGTTAAACTGTGTGTGTCCTCCAGGACTACCAGATGTGGTTGGACCTGCGCAGCTTGGAGTGCAGGATGCACGAGCGCTACCTGACCCACGAGAGCGACGACCCCCGCTGGAAGCACCACGCCAACCAGTCCGGCCTGGACTACCCCCAGCACCTCGCCAACAGTCTCCATAGCGACCACAGCCGTGGCGCGCTGCGCTACCAGGAGGAGGAGGAGGAGATGGGGCTGCTCAGCGAGAGAGTCAGCGAGCTGTGACGTCACCGCGACGTCACAGGGCGTCATACTGCGTGACTCTTTTCGACTACGAAGGGTAACCCCCAGAACCTTGTCCGTAAGCCGAAGCTTTTGAAGTTGGGGTTTTACTTTCTTGTTTATGTTTCCATTAATATAAGCAGAACCATCCCAGAAGGATGAGGGAAAACGTCATAAAAGAAGCGTAAACAGAGGTTCTACAAGGCTAATTAGTGTGGTTGCTAATAGGCAACGCTAGCTATTGTATTTGGTCTGAGAATGTTTTGCCAGCAAAGTGAACCTGTGTTTTGTAAAACGTTTGAGTAATGTTATCCGGTTTGTAAGGCTGCACAACAGAAAAGATTTTGGTCATGCTTCACACTGTATATAATATACATGGTAAGACGGAATTCAGTTCCCAGTGGATTCCTCGCGACTCTCGTCAGTGTATGTAATTTTCCAGAATTGCACATTTCTAGTATCTGCTATTTTTGGAACAACTTTGAAAGTATTTTAATGTGTTCTGGGCTGCCATAACTCAGGCTTGGTTTTCTATACGTCCTGAGCAAATTAGGTTCTGAGAACCTAAGCGTATATTGGAAACGGATCCAGAATCCGTGGAATATGTCTCACGGCACGCCTCGCTTAGTTCTTGTAGTCGAAACGAGCCAATAGAGAGGCTGTGATGTCAGTGAGACGCCGTTGATGTCATGTTGTTACTGTTGCATTCACTGTGGTGCCTCTACGAGGGCTGGGATAATGGCACTGCTGCTAAGAGTTCTGATGTTCAAAAGTGTGTCCTTAAATGGAAGTATTTAGTGTTGTTGCCCTAACAGGGCAACCAGACTATAGTACACTTGTCCGACTTTCTTTCCAGATAAACTACTCGCTACTCCTCCCACAGTTTTAGAGGCACGCACTTCCGCCATAAGTATGCCAAATCGACCAGCTTTATAGGGAATCGCTATGTGCTTGCACATTATATATAGTTTAATTTATATTAAATTATATTAGTTAATTGTCTGCATTGACTTGAATGTGAAATGTGGAAATTTTACTTTTCCCAAAAATGGAGATGACTGACAAGAAATGGGCTTAATATTGATATTGATGATCAGGGATCTCCATATATGGGCATAAAAGGGACAAGGACTGACACAGAGATCTCCATATATGGCCTTTTATTTATTAATTTATTGTGACTCGCGTCACAGCAATCACACTTGCAATTTCCCAGATTTGCACCTTTCTAGTTAGACCTGATTTTGAAAGCACATTCGATGCAAGGTTTTACAAAATACAGGCAAAATATAGCAAAAGAATGTACAAATTCCAATGTAGCCAGTTATTTAGTCAGTCCCTGAAATTATTCGCTCAACTCTTCCGTCAGCAGGTCAGTCATTAATGAGCTTTAACTTCATTAGCTGCTTAAAAATAGCAGTTCTTGCTTGTACCAACAATTCTCTACCTCAAATTCATTGTACCTAACCAACATCTACAGCAGTCAAATCAGCTTGTAAATACTGTAGATTCTGAAGATCAAATTTGAAATGGACATTGCTGTCAAATACTGTCTTGACTTGGTGCGTCTGCCTGTAACCAATGATTTCTGGCTTTACTGAAGTTGCCTGGCATTGTTTGTTGTTTACATTTGACGCCTTGCGGTTTCAGTGCACGATCCGCATGAAGTACAACTATAACTTTATTATCTATCTATAAATGCGAGAAGTCTCTGCGTGTCTGTCTGTCTGTCTGCGTGTATGTAATCCGCGTATCTCGAGAACCGTTCGTCCCACCGGCTTCAGATTCGGCACGCGCGTTCCCCGCCGTGGCGCGGAGTGCAGTGCCGGGCCTCGACCCGACCCGATGTGCGGTTTTCCGAAACGGCGCGAAACGTTCGGAATCTCCTTATGCGGAGCTGATTGTTGACATCAGGCTGTTCCTGAGGAAATCGGCACAATCGCTGACTCATTGTGACATCACTTCATAAAAGGCTCTGACATCACGTACGCCACATGAGTCAACAAAAAATCTCGGTGAATGTGTATGTATGTATGTGAATCTCGAGAACCGTTCTTCCACCGGCACGCGCGTTCTCCAGATATGGGCATAAAATGAATCCCCGAATGGGGAGCTGATGTCTGACATCAGAGTTTTCCGCAACCGGTACTGTGTGTGCAGAGATCTCCATATATGGGCATAAGGGGACAAAGGCAAACAGATGGTCAAAACGGGTCCTATGACAACAGGTATATTGGGGTTTGCATTAAAGGGTGGGGACAAAGGCTAACAGATGGTCAAAACGGGTCCTATGACAACAGGTATATTGGGGTTTGCATTAAAGGGTGGGGCATTCATGGGGTCCGCTCCAAAAAAGAAAATAAAAGAGACAAAGACAAACATAAGACAAGCGACAAAGCGTGGGACTGGGAGGATGACTTGAATGATGCAACGTTCGGAATCTCCTTATGCGGAGCTGATTGTTGACATCAGGCTGTTCCGGAGGAAATCGGCGCAAGCACTGACTCATTGTGACATCATTTCATAAAAGGCTCTGACATCGCGTACGCAACATGAGTCAACACAAAATGCCATTCGGCACGCACATTCTCCGGCGCGGAGTGCAGTGCCCGGCCTCGACCCGACCCGACGCGCGTTTTTTCCGAAACGGCGCAAAACGTTCGGAATCTCCTTATGCGGAGCTGATTGTTGACATCAGGCTGTTCCGGAGGAAATCGGCGCAAGCGCTGACTCATTGTGACATCATTTCATAAAAGGCTCTGACATCGCGTACGCAACATGAGTCAACACAAAATGCCATGGTTATGTATCTCCATATATGGGCATATGGGCAGATCTCCATATGGGCTACATATATGGGCATATGGGCACTGCTGACTCATTGTGACATCATTTCATAAAAGGCTCTGACATCGCGTACGCAACATGAGTCAACACAAAATGCCATGGTTATGTATCTCCATATATGGGCATATGGGCAGATCTCCATATGGGCTACATATATGGGCATATGGGCACTGCTGACTCATATGGGCATAAAGGGGACACAGATATATGGGCATAAATGGACGTATCGGCACAAGGGCTGACTCATACAGAGATCTCCATATATGGGCATATGGGCAGATCTCCATATGGGCTACATATATGGGCATATGGGCAGGGCATATGGGCAATCTGACATCACTTCTGCTGACTCACGGCGCAAAACGTTCGGAATCTCCCCATAAATCCATATATGGGCATAAATGGACCCAGGCAAACAGATGGTCAAAACGGGTCCTATGACAACAGTTATAATGAGGTTTGCATTAAAGGGTGGGACACAGACAGACAGATACAGATATCTCCAAATATGGGCATAAAATGGACGCAGACATACAGATATCTCCATATGGGTATGATATATCCATATATGGGCATAAATTGACCCAGGCAAACAGATGGCGGAGCTGATTGTTGACATCAGGCTGTTCCTGAGGAAATTGGCACAATCGCTGACTCATTGTGACATCACTTCATAAAAGGCTCTGACATCACGTACACCACATGAGTCAACAAAAAATCTCTGTGAATGTGTATGTATGTATGTGAATCTCGAGAACCGTTCTTCCCACCGGCACGCGCGTTCTCCAGATATGGGCATAAAATGAATCCCCGAATGGGGAGCTGATGTCTGACATCAGAGTTTTCCGCAACCGGTACTGTGTGTGCAGAGATCTCCATATATGGGCATAAGGGGACAAAGGCAAACAGATGGTCAAAACGGGTCCTATGACAACAGGTATATTGGGGTTTGCATTAAAGGGTGGGGACAAAGGCTAACAGATGGTCAAAACGGTCACAGACAGACAGATACAGAGATCTCCATATATGGGCATAAAATGGACGCAAATAGACAGATATCTCCATATATGGGCATATGGGCATAAAATGGACCCAGAACTATATCTGCAGTGATCTCCATATATGGACATAAAATGGACACAGCCAAACAGATGGTCAAAACGGGTCCTATGACAACAGGTATAATGGGGTTTGCATTAAAGGGCGGGGCATTCATTCCCTATTTACATCGTTCCCGAGTTGGCCAGGTCGCCGACTAGACGCTGGGCCGCCCTAGTACCTCAAAATTACTGGAAGCCATTTCTGTTGTTTATTATAAGCTCTAAAACACTGAAAAGTGTTTATTTGCCTACCTTCTATCCCAATGGTAATAACATATTATACACTGTGAAACGTAACAGACCAGTAACTGAGTAGGCAAATAGTAGGCTACAGAAAGTCCACTGTAACTGATAACCATACTGCTCGATATTAAACGACTATACAGTATACTGAACTATATACAGTACATATATCTTATACGTAAGGAAAGACAGAGGGATATTTATTTGAGCCGGAATAATACTCCACTAAGGAACTACAGCGGAACGACAGACAACAGGAACTGAATGAGGCTTTTGTCTGCTAGTCAGAGGCACCATGCTTCAAATAAATCACGTTTCCCTTCATGGTTTCGGATAAAAGTGTTGGGATACTTTCCAGATAGTAGAGGGTTCTTCAATTCCACTGAAACACCTGTCCTAACAACACTAACAACTACTACTGATGTTATAACGTTCACAGGCATATCACCAGGGTTCAGAATTAAATTACAGAATTATATATTCACCAATATAAATGTAGTATCAGCAATATATTAAGCCTAAACCCTTTGTCAAGAAAGAGTTTTACTCAGTTGAAAGTGCCATGTTTAATGTATGTGATGGTCAGACACATTGTATTTTGTTAAAACGAATGACAAAATGAACATCAGAACTCTGTCTAGAGTGCACTGTCTGCCCTTTAACAGGTTCTTGCTAACTGTGGCTCCCCTATGAAAAAAGAAAGTCAGCTACTCTTGTACTGAAGGCAGTGCACAGCACAAACAAAAGCACAACCAATATAATGGTATGTATCTCTTTTTTTAATTGAAAGATTTTGCTTCTCAGATTTTTAGGGGTGGGGGAGCAATTTGACTCGTGACCTCAAGATTGTGTACACATAGAGGAATGGTATGAATGTATGTGTTTACATTATTTATTGTCATTCATACATTTCAGTGTCTCTGAAGCCATTGATTGGTCTGTTAGATCAGTGGTTCTCAAACGGATTCCAGGGACTTTGTGGGTAGTACCAGTGTTGATTTCGTCGACTAAAACTATGACGAAAAATGTTTGTCGACTGCGTTTTTTTCACTGACAAAAACGAAATAAAAACGAAATAAAAAGTAAGCTGTGATGACTAAAACTAAAACTAAATATATTGACAATTTCGTCAACAAAATAAAAACTAGACTAAAACGTTAGGGAGGGACTAGTGGAGAAGAGAGTCATTTTATGTTTGGTTGCTCTCAGGTGTTGCATGCTGAAGATAGCCGATCTACAAGCTCACTTGTGAGCTTGTAGATCTGCTATTTTCAGCACACACACAACCAAGTGTAAAATCATTCATTACGATGCCATCAAGGCCTACCAAAGTACATTTCAGTTGACTAAATCAACTGTAGATTTAGTCGACTAAAATCGTATAATATTTAGTCGACTAAAATTAGACTAAAACTAAAACTTTTTAGGTGACTAAATTATGACTAAAACTAAAATACATTTTATTCAAAAGACTATGACTAAAACTAAATCAAAATTTGCTGTCAAAAACAACACTGGTGGGTACCCATATGGGGGTCTAAATTGACCCATACACGTCTGTAGAGTTAAGGGGAGACCTTGAAATGTAAAGGTTTGAGAAACACTGTGCTAGATAGCCACAGAAAACCAAGGGCTGCTTTCTGGAGCTGAATCTCCTGGAGGTGTCGCTGTAGATCTCTCTGGGTGTCGGTAGTTCTCTATAGCAGTGGTTCTCAAACTTTTTGGGGGTCAGGGCCCCACTGTAAATATTATTATTTTCATCTATGGCACTCCTGAACTACATGGTTACTTTATAGCACCTTCCATTTATGTCATATTACGGTACATAAATGTATATAGATCTCTCCCTCTAAGATACACTATGTTACGAGGAAAACAGGAGAATATCCGTTTCCATGAGATTAGAACAAATTGAAAATAACTACACTTAAAATGTAACCACTTGAACCCCTATTCTGGGGGGAACAATCGCCAGAAATAGCTCACATTGTGAGCTTGTAGATCTGCTGTTTAGGGCGAATAGATTTGGTGTAGATCGAAAAACAACGCACCAAGGGGAGAGTGTCGCTGTTACTACATCTCATCTTTTCGACACCCGACTCTAACCCTCACCCTAACCTTAAAGGGCCTACACCATGCTTTTAAAACTATATTTTTTGTATAAATATATGCTCAAAATTGAGTCTTAGACAGGTTTTAACCCTCAACAAACACTCTGACCATTCCTTTGTTTGTTCTAGCTCTACTATAATGAGGCTCTCCAGCTGCAATACCAAAAACGGCCTCTGTTTGCTCAGTGGCGCATCTAGTGGGGTTTTTCCAAAGAAAAAAAAATTTTTTTGAAAAAAAATTTTTTTTGAAAAAAAAAAAAAATATATATATATATATATATATTTTTTTTTTAAACAGAAACGTGTGTGACGTCACACGCGTCAATTCTCAGAACAGCACTGTTCTGAGAGCTTCTCATCTCTGTCTTCCCAAAACCAGAGAAAGACACACTTGTCAGAAATAGGACTTTGTGAGGATAGAAGGTGCCAGTGGGACACCAAAAAAAGGTTTTAAAATAGAAAAAGTGAAAATTCATGGTGTAGGTCCTTTAACCTCCGTGGAGTGAGTCGCTAACCCTCCGGTCGAAATGATGGGCGTTCGCAAAAGCGAGATTTCCCCGCACCAAGTAAATGCAAATCTAGTGGTTAAACTGAAGTGACTGATACATTCCAAATATTATCATAAGTATTCCACAGCACCCCTGGACTGGCGTCATGACACCCACAGCCCCCACTTTGATAAGAAACCCAGCTGCTCTAATAGGTCTATCTAGGTCAGTGGAGTCCAAACATTTATAGGGCTTGCAGTGATTCATTCCAACCAAACACTCCAGCAGCTGATTTAACTAATTACTTCCTCCTCTGTGGCTGAACGTGTGTTAAATTAATTAGTGAAGTCAGCTGCTGGAGTTTGGTTGGAATAACAACAACCTACAGGATTCATCTGTGTGGTCAAACTTGTTTCTACTACAGATGTTTATTTTTAATGAGGCATTGGATTATTTAAAAAAAAAATACTTAAAAAAAACAAGTGTTTGTTTCTTGAAGTGTTGAAGTGTTTTGTATATTAACGGTCTAATTGTGGTACAGTCTTATTGTGTAAAGAAAAAGATCCAGGGTATGTCAGCCTTATAAGTACCTCTTCTCAGTGCCATGATTTGAATGGAACACCTACTGGACTCTTTTCTCACTTTTGTACTGATGGTTTACTTAAGCTATAATGTTTCTCAACTGATGGGGCAGTGCACAGAAGTGAGTCACAACTCACAAGATATTTTAACAGGGTCAAATAGAAAAGAACAAATGGTGGTTCCAATACTGAAAAAAGAATTGTTTGCGTGCGTGTGTGCGTGCGTGTGTGTGTGTGTACAGGATGGAGGAAATACTATATTATTTTTTCCCTGCCAATTTCTGTATATTTTCAATGAAAAGTAAGTGAATAATATCTGAAACATTTTTCCAGCAAGATTTACAGTCTAAATGGCTTGGATGCATTTCCTGAAACTCTAACCGCAATCCCAAAACTCTAGTGCAAAACAGTTAAATAATTTCTTGCCCTGCCATGCACACATACACCTCTTAGCAAGACCAGCCGATTTCCGTGTTATCCTCCCTTGGGATGGGTCTCAGCCGGCAAGACTGACCCTTGCTTCTTGCTTCATTTGTACCTGAAAACAGTGTCCTGGTACCCTTAGCATTAACAGTGTATGTTTGTGAGTATTGTGTTCAATATTTGTGCACGTGGGATGGAATTGACAGCATTTGTTCTCGTTTACTCTTCAATTTTGTGAAGGGACGTTACTCGAGTCACCCATCATGCTAGCCTTATCTTTTGTACATATACAATGCTCACTGTGTCAATGTGAAGTGAAAATAATATACATAGCCAATTGAGAGAAAAACAATCTATTTTGACTGGAATGTCAAAGTGGAATGAGAATCGCATCTATATAGGCCTAAACTATATGACAACGGCGTTTAGTGTTTTGCATTCTGTGTGAACACAGTGACAAGTGAAATTGTGTATTGGCAATTGCCTTAATAGTGCGGGGATTGAGGCACTGTTATAAGAATGAGGTTAGAGTTTCAAGAACTGCCTCCAAGCGGTTTAGATAAACTGTGAAAACCTGATGAATATCAGCCCTCAGTGTGAAACGAGTTCATAACTGGTAGTTTAATGGATGGAACAGTGTTAGAAACAACGTCAGGCAATCAGAGACAATGTAATTGAATTGCCAACAGTACGGAACTACACCAACTTAAATACTGGATATTCATTATCTAGGACTCACTCTTTGGAATATAGGACCTGAAGTATTATATAGCCCATTTATACTTTATACGGTACTTCAATTATGTATATTTCTTTCAGTGAGTGACACCTTTGTATGACAGGCATAAATTAGGCATATCAGACAAGTATTTCTTTTTTGCTGTAATTTAAACAAGGTAGAAAGAAATTACATGAAAGTATTTTGTGAAATTAATGTTTTTTTTATTTTTTTTATTTTTTATTTTATCACTTGTGTGTCGTGTGTGTGTGTGTGTGTGTGTGTGTGTGTGTGTGTGTGTGTGTGTGTGTGTGTGTGTGTGTGTGTGTGTGTGTGCGCACGCGCGCGCGCGTCCGTGTGTGAGTGTGTATGTATGTCAAGAATAAGTAACCCTTTAAATTAAAGGGCATTTTTACATCTATAAATTAAACAGATATTATCCACTTCAACCCTAGCACCTTAGCTGAAAATAGCAGCTTTGAAAGCTCACAATGTGTTGCGTTGTAGATCTACTACTTTCAGTGAAGACAGTTGGCATAGAGGAGGGAAAAGTGTGGAACAATGACCCTGGTCAACTAGTGTTGAAGTGTTTAACATAACTATGACTGGTGATCGCTTAAGAGAACAGCAATTGGCTTTTATTAATTAGAATAAGTTATTTGTTAATGGGCAGGTGGATAGAAAAATAAATTTGCTAAGGACAACTTATGACCTGTGATTTTATCTTGGTTGTCGGACATTTCCACGAGCTGTTTCACTAATGAGCTCACCCAAGCAAGGGCAACTCTTTTAGGAAATTAACTGTTATAGTATTTAGTTGGAGTGCAAGCCTATTACCTATACAATGCAACCCTCCCCGCTAATCCTACATGATCAGATGCCAAAAGGTAAACTAAAGCCTTATCTGTGAGCTTGTAGATTGGCTGTTTATGGTGTGCGACACCGTCATAATGAACCACCTGAACTCCAACATGCTTATTCTGGGGGGCGGGGAACATTCGTCAAAGATTGTCGATCTACATGCTCAAAGTGTGCTGCGTCACATTGCGTTTTGAGTTTGTAGATGAACTATGTTTGACGAAGAGACAGATTTCAGTTTCACTAAAACAGGAGGGTTTAAGTGGTTAAATAGGCCTATATAACATGAAGGATATGCAGACAGATATTTGTTTGTTAAGCGGTTTGTGTAATTGTCGTGCTGAGAGCTGAACTGTAACAGTTTGTTGAGCGGTGGCTTCGCTTGTGGCTTCGTACCTCTTTGATTGTACTGTACCTCTTTGATTGTGCTCTGAACAAGACTGGAACAAAATGGATCGTTGTCTCTATTTGGAGCAGCTTTAAAGATGTATTTTTTTTTCTGTTTTATGCTTAAATAAAGTTATTATTAATGATAATATATCATCTTGGAATGTATTGTTTTTAGAAAAGTTGTTTTATTTTATCAAAGAAGACCCACACAGCTATTCCAGACTGGAATGAAAACTGGAATTTGAAAAACTACTAGTTATTTCTTTATAAATACTTACAGTATATAAACTACAATATCTAACAATACTGACAATATCTTACTAATTGTACTCCTACATATTTTGTCCAAAAATCACTAAAATCGGTACACAGTATCTCTTTAGTCATTACACGAAACGGATCTTTCAGATTTTTCAGATTCCATCCTAATTGGCTAAGATTGGCTTTCAAGTTTGCAGGTGTAGCCTACTTTGTTTTGAACAAAATGCCTCAAATCATGAACACAGCGTGCAATTTCCTATTTCCTTTCCAAACGGGAAATGAAGTAATCAGCTTCATAGTTGCGCTATAACAGGCAGATTTGTGTTTTTATCTCAACTCCACTGATCAGTGTAAAACATTGTACACGCACTCCCAAATGTTTGGATGTGTTCAAATGTGATCTCTATAGTCCTGTGCTCAACACAGATCGGTTTGATTTTTCATATTCCATCCAGATTGGCTAAGATTGACATCTAAGGATTGCAGGGGTGGCCTGTTGTGAACAAAATGTTGCAAATCATGATAACAGCGGCCGATTGCGGTGAAACTGTGCACATTCCCACTAGGCCGAGGAAGAAATGCCACTTGAACATTTTCAAATCAGCCTCATGGTGGGCGCTATAACAGGCAGAGTCGTGTCTTGACCTATAACTGCACCTATAACTGCAAAACTTTGTATGCACACGCCAAGGTAAAACATCTGGCCATTTTCTAATATTCCTTTTATAGCGCCACCAGGAGGTCGACATTCTTTTTTATTAGACCTCCACATTTTATCTAAATAATCAAAGCAAATCGGTACACATTATATTTTTGGTCATGTGATGAAGACGATAGCCGATCTACAAGCTCGCAGTGTGAGGCGTTGTGAGCTTGTAGCTCTGCTATTTTTGGCTAAAGTTCTCAGAATATGGACAAAGGGTTCAAGTGGTTTACATAAAAAAATTCAAAAAAGGTTTCTACCACACAAAGATTTGGAGGACCCCCTATAGTAAATCTGAGGACCCCCTAGGGGTCCCGGACCCCCTGTTGAAGACCCTTGACCCACAACATCTACACATTACACACTCATTGATCACTCAAGAATCCAATAATGACAATTACAGTAATGCACTCCCACAACCAACATTCCTCACCTGGCGGAGACCTGTGCTTGGAAGAGCACTGCTTCAAGTTCATGCATTTGTGGTTCTCAACCTTTTCACAAGTACCACCTCAGAAAATATTGGTCTCTCCAAATACCACATAACAGATGTTAAAATACAGGTGCGTAGACCTACCCCATCCTATTCAGCTATGCACAGTGAGTTAACACAGGAGGCCAATTCATTCCTTGAATTCATGGAGATTTTTTAGTTTTTGTTGCATTCCGAAGCCAATACTTTGATGACCGAGTCATCAGCCAGATTTAACCACTATGTCTGTGAACGTCCTGTGCAATCAGCTGCACAACTGATGATATTTCTATTGTGATTAGTTTGTTTTCAAATGTTCTATTAAGGACTGCTGTTATGCTCATTTCAGCATGGCTCGAGAGTCTAGGTCAGAAATACTACCTGTAGTATACTATAAATATTTCACTCCTCTTATGTCTTTTTTCTTCTTTTTTGGGAGACTCCTCGAGTACCACCAGTGTACAGGTTGAGAACCACTGCTTTAGTATATAACTTCACAGTGAACTATTACTTTGACTACTAGGGAGTGTATGCAATGTAGACAGCATCAGGATGTTATACTTTACTTCAACTGTTACTATAATTGATATAAACCACAGCCATAATATATCAACAAGTAAAATGTTGTACTACGGTATATACTTTAATCAGAGTCTGTGTATATCGGCTATTTGAGCTTGTAGACCAGCTATTTTGGAATACACTATAAAATAGGGCTAAAGTGGTTAAACTGTTCCTCGTGTTGCTGGGAAGCATGCACTGCCTTAAACAATAGACCTCACTAAACAGGCCTGAGTGTGTACTGTTGTCACCACTGTTGTATTGTTCATATTGTGGGCTGTTGTATATTGTTGTCTGCTATTTACAATGATGTGCTATGGAAAGTACTTTCCCCTTGAGGACAATAAAGTCTAAAGAAAAAAGAGAAAAAGAAGACCAACAATGAGTCATTTACTTCCATTTCGCTAATAATCCTTAACAACACAATTTGTACTAACAGCAACACTCAAATTGATTACCTGCAAAAGCCAAAATCCAGAGTTTTTCCTCCCGAAAGTAAATATTCATGTCAGTGAACATGTCATTGCCATCAGAATGACAAGTCACATTGATTGTTTACAAACATGACAGTCGGTTTGCTCAGACAGTGTGTATGTAGTTCATGATGTCAACTAGGCTTTGATGACAGCTATTGACTTTTTCCCTGTATGGCATATATAAATTACAGCAGCACAAAGTTACACAATGCACAATATGTGCATGGGAGATTGATTGGTTCCTATTTGCAGTACCCTTTTACTGTGTGTAGTGTAACCTGCTGACAAACCATATCGTCGTTGTCGGGTGGAAACCTTGTAACTCCAAGTTTCAAATGTGTGCGTTTGTGTGCTTGTAGATCGGCTGTTTTCACTAAATCATTTTTAAAATGATAAATGAAAAACGAACGTTTTGGACATACAAGGTTTTCACCCGACAACGACGATATGTCATTGCAATACAGAAAAGTAAAAGCAAATGCTGTCTTACAGCACTGCATACCACAAAAGGGGACAGAAAATATAATATTGGAAGTGTAAACATATAGGAAACACCCCTTGGGCAGAACTGTACATGCATCTCTGTGTGGGGAATTAGAGTGCAGTCTTACCTCCTGACGTCCCTGTCTGTCAGGATACAGATTCTCATCCATCACAATGGAGGTCTTCCCTTGTAATGTGGTTCTCACATTTGCAAAAGAGCAGACCAAGTGGTCTAGAGCCAACGCTCAAGGTTGAGTATTGCAGGTTTAATGGTTAAATGACAAAAATAATTGGCTACACATTAACATTAATGCAAAATATTAATAGAAAAGATCATGTGTAGACAGAAAAACATGAATTAACACTGATGATAGTGCTGTCAAATACTGTATGTTTATACATCTATGACATCTATGAAAAGGTTTAATCTGCACATAGTTTTATACAATGTAGTAGGGGGTCCTTGCTTAACTCTCTCTCAGCTATGGGGTCCTTGGCTTGAAAAACATTGTAGACCCCTGACTTAGATTTATTTGGGTATAAGGCTATTCATCAGAGAACCAGTAAGCTTAACATAATACATTGTGATCAACATGACATGTAATGTAGGAAACAGAAGCCAATTGTACATAATCATTTGCATGAATGTGACAAAGCATTGGAAGTTTGTTCAAAAGAATGATAAGTGGCAAAATTTGATCAATACCTTATTGTAGAAATAGTCTGTTATAAGTGCAAGTTCTGTGTTCAACATTTACTTGGGTAAAAGTACAAAAGTATTGGCATCAAAATATACTTAAAGTACAGTAGCCTACTGAGGAAGAAATCATATGACTGCATACTGTATGTATAACCTTTATATTTACCATAATTGATAATACTTATACAATACATTATGACAGGGGTCTTCAACAGGGGGTCCGGGACCCCTAGGGGGTCCCCAGAGTTACTACAGGGGGTCCTCCAAATCTTTGAGTGATAGAAACCCTTTTCTTCTTTTTTATATTAACCACTTGAACCCTAGTGTCCATATTCTGTGAACTTTAGCCAAAAATAGCCGATCTACAATTAAGCTCACAACGTCTCGCAGAAGAGCTTTTGTGTAGAGGGGAAAAAGAGCAGACTAAGTACAGAATGAAAGGTCAAGTTTACTACTAAGTATTGACAGTTCAAGTGGTTAAATATCTGAAAACAAATTGACATGA
The DNA here is from genome assembly GCF_963921795.1 of Nannobrachium achirus. Lineage (NCBI taxonomy): Eukaryota > Metazoa > Chordata > Actinopteri > Myctophiformes > Myctophidae > Nannobrachium > Nannobrachium achirus. The sequence goes on along the minus strand of NC_137827.1, from coordinate 43,181,328 downwards.
ATCTAAAATACACTGATGATTGTGCTGTAGTCGGAGGCCAAATTTTGCACAGATGTAGCCCAGGGCATGCTCTAATGATTTAGCTAGGGCGCCCGAGTCGGCGACTTCGGGGTCGCCACAGCGGCCAAACCAAGTTGGGCTTCCATCGACTTTCTATACAGGAGGAAACGCCCACAAAACTGTGAAAAGTGATGACTCAACACTTTTCATCACTAAACCATCGTTTTCTGGGGTCATTTGTAGCCCAAGGAATGTTTTTTTGTGCAAAACAAATGCTTGCAATGGATTCAGCACCATGACAAACCCCTAGTTAGACCCCTCACATCCTACTTAAATACCCAGAAAAAAAAGTTTTTCTTCCTCCTGTATAGAAAGTCGATGGGAGCCCAACTTGATTTGGCCGCTGTGGCGACCCCGAAGGTCGCCGACTCGGGCGCCCTAGCTAAATCATTAGAGCATGCCCTGGGCTACATCTGTGCAAAATGTGGCGCTTTTAGACTGATTAGCACGAAATTGCCATTCTATCTCCCTAAGGCCCCCGACTACTGTCAAACAATGAAACTATATGGAATCTATGAAAAAGTTGTGGGGGTCCGTGCTTCATCTCTCTCTCAACTAAAGGGGTCCTTGGACGGAAAACGTTGAAGACCCCTGCATTATGATAGGCAGCTTGTAAGAGCTCTATTTTGATCCATGCCTTATGACTTATGCCTAAACTTCTTTGCCTTTTTTTACTATTTTGAAAAAAATTAAATATTTAAAAAAGTTGATCTGCAAGCTCACAACGTGCAGATGTAGATCAGCATTTGAAGTATTTAAAAATGTTTTTCAATAGCTATCAACCTGATAGCTATTGTCTTGGTACAGCCTATCATAAAGCATAACCATCACCTCCTAGAATATTGTCTGGTCTCCTAATTGCCTCATCGATTTTAATCAAGAATTCCACAACACTACCAAAAGTAAAAGTACTCATTATGCAGAAGGTCCCATTTCAAATTCCGTTTTCAAATGTATAAAATGTCAAAAAATCCTTTAAAAACAGCACATCTAAAAGTGTCACAAAGTGACACGTTGTGTGCTTTGTTTACGAAGCCTAAAAGCAAAAGAGAAATTAACTTTTTTTTCTGTCCAGGATGCATTTCAATGTTCATAACAAAAAACTAAAGCAAATCATTCATTGCAATTATTTGTGCAGCAATTAATCATCAAGTACAATTTCATGATCAAGACTGCCCTTGTAAACTGATGCACACGATTTCCTGGAGACGTTTTGAAATGGGCATCGCTCCCAGACCAACACATCGCGCATCTTGGGGATTTCTCTACCGACCTCCTCGTAACAAGGTCTGAACATTTATGACTCTGGGTTAAAACATATTGTTTCCCGGGCAACAAGATGTTAAAGAAATAATTGTGTGATTGACGCTGGCGTGACCGTGATGGTTAAAACACTTTACCCTTCTTACCCTTGGCTACACAGACAAAAAAAAATCATCAGCGTTAATTTATCCATTTGTACAGTAACCATGACAATTACGGGTCCATTTGGTTACAAGTTTACACTGTCATAGTTTCCCCAATAATGTCTCTCCCCACACAGCTCAGCTAATAAATTGCAATTAATTAATCCAGGTGGGAAATATATGTTGGCTATATGATACAGTAGTTGTTTAATTTAAAATTGTAATTAATATAATTTTGCCACAGTGCAACTATAGCTCATACATGTGATGTCACTGTTGGGACATCATACACAAAAAGCACTGAGATGTATTCATGTGTAACTCTGAGAGTTCATGTGGGCTGTGAGTGAGGCTTTTATTCAAATGAGTGTTAAATACAGTATAACTCTATATATCCCGATAGCAATACTTGCTATAGGGTGTTTGGTCAGTAACAGGCGTGTCCCCATCTTTACAGCTATTTGTTAAACAGAAAATACATAAAACAGTAAAATAAAATAGCAGACAAACTAAAATTGCAACATGAACACTCAAACGGTGAAGCTGATGATGATCTCTGAGGAGTTTTTTCTGCTGATAAAATTGGTATTCTATTTCTTTTTTTTTTCCTTTCTTTTTTTACTAAAG
>NC_137827.1:43114235-43174235 GCF_963921795.1 Nannobrachium achirus | reverse complement strand
ATGCAATTTTGTGATTTGAGGATATTTTTTTGTTTTGTAATGTATTACTATCATCAGCAATATTAACATGAAAAGACATTTTAAACAAAGCTACATTCATATTTCATTGAAGACACACATTTCTAGATTATTGGAATAGACTCACACGTTTATATTTTATATGTTTTAAATGAAAATGTGTCACCACAAATAATAATAATAAAACAAAATAATAGTAATTATCATTATCATCATCATTATTAATATTACTATTACTACTGCTACTGCTATTACTACTGTTATCAGCTGAGTAAAACGGCCTTGTGACATATTTCACATTGAAGAAAAAACATCAATTGAATTGCAGGCCTGAGCTCCTATTAACTGTTATAAAAACTAAACAAAAAAAGCATACAATAATATGCTAATAATAGCCTAATAATAATAACAATATCGATAATAATAATAATATTTAAACGAATTAATATAGCCTACTTTAACATGCATTAATTCATTTAGCCTATGGGCCTGTAAAGAGTATTGTTAAATGCAATTTTTTTGAAATGTTTTTCAAAATACTATCAATTGATAGATTCATCTGGGATCAAATTTGATTTGAAGATGTATATTTGTTTGTTTTCTATGAAACCATCTGTTAACGGAGATTCATTAAAGACATACAGGACATTCTTCACACAGAGAATGGTTGTCTGCTGAAAGGCAGGACAGACAGACAGACAGACAGACAGACAGACAGACAGACACACACACACACACACACACACACACACACACACACACACACACACACACACACACACACACACACACACACACACACACACACGCTCATAGAGAGCTGGCGGAGGAGGATTTCTTTTTTTTTGTGTGAAAATACAGCTCTCTTTTTATATGCAAAACTGCAGCAGTAAAGACACAGATTGCCCCACGGTGTTTCATATCTTCACAAAATACCCCTGCATTTACACACTGTGGGCCCTTATTATAGACCCCTTTCTGTTCCATTCCAAGCCAGAGAGAGAGCGAGAGAGAGAGAGAGAGAGAGAGAGAGAGCAGAAAACAGTGGGAAGGGAGACGTGCATCAGTCGAGTATAATTGCTTTGCTGTGATGTTTCTTCATTATATCAAGGTATGTAAGTATGCAAACTGGAATAACAGCAGACACCTCCCCTCCGTCTGTCTGTCTGTCTGTCTGTCTGTCTGTCTGTCTGTCTGTCTGTCTGTCTGTCTGTCTGTCTGTCTGTCTGTCTGTCTGTCTGTCTGTCTGTCTGTCTGTCTCTGTTGTTCTCTTTCTAGTTCATTTTACATTTGTCTGCATTGCTGTCTTCTGTACACTTTGTCCCTCACTGTTGTGTATTATGTCCTCTCTCTCTCTCTCTCTCTCTCTCTCTCTCTCTCTCTCTCTCTCTCTCTCTCTCTCTCTCTCTCTCTCTCTCTCTCTCCATGTATATCTGTCCCTCTCTCTGATGAGAGCTAGACATTGGATGATGGGTTTGTTGCCTTAGTAACTCACTCTCCCTACTCTCTCTCGTACAAAGAACACACATACACACACACACAACGAGAGAGACAGAAAAACACTGATACAGACACACACACACACACACACACACACACATAGAGGCAAACATAACAGTTTTCACCCACGTTTCTGACTAAAGTGTTTGTTCTCGTACTATCATGTTTACATACAGCGCCACGGCAACAACAGACGGGGACACACATCTGTGTGTGTGTGTGTGTGTGTGTGTGTGTGTGTGTGTGTGTGTGTGTGTGTGTGTGTGTGTGTGTGTGTGTGTGTGTGTGTGTGTGTGTGTGTGTGTAAATACACTAAAATCTCTGTGTGTGTGTGTGTGTAAATACACTAAAATCTCCTTAAATGTTTTAGATAGTCTAGCTGCTACACACTGACAGTGGCCAAGTGGTTCTCAAAATGAGGTCTGGGGACCCCCAGGGGTCCTTGGGGGGGTTCCAGGGGGTCCCCAGCTAAAGTACTTAATGTAGCGTCACAATAATTGAAAGCACTTTTTCCATTTAGATGTTGGTTATTCAAAAATAGCACATATACAAGATCACAGTGTGTCACTTCTGCTTCGAGCTTGGCCTACATGCTACATCTGCTATTTGTTTATCATTTTTTGAAAAATATTGAAAATGTTTGAAACATTTTCAACATTCATCTCTTCTGGGGGGTTCCTGGCACAAAGCATTTTCAGATGGGGGTCCACGGTCAAATCTGTATCAACGGTCCTTGGCACGAAAAAGTTATAGAACTATACTGTTATAAAAATTTTAAAAAAGCATCGGTTTGATCCCCACATCTCTACCTGCTGATGCTTTTATATATAGCACATCAGACAGTCAAGGTTACAGACAGACGGGGTGCCCGCTGGCCTAGTGGTCAAGGCGCATACCACATACTAGGCTATGATGCCTGCTGGTGTCGCCGGTTCGATTCCCGAACCAGACGACCTTTGCCACATGTCATTCCCCATCTCTCTCCCCATTTCCTGTCAGTCTACTATCCTATCAAATAAAGGCATATAAAGCCCAAAAAACAATCTTAAAAAAAAAAAGGTTACAGACAGACAGGCATACAGAGGGACAGGCTGGTTGATCGGATGGACAGACAGACAGACAGAGTGTGAGATACAGATAGTTATACGTATAGACAAACTAAACTATAACAGATGAAATGAGCAGACAGAAAGGGACAGACAAGCAGGTGGACAGTCTGATTGACAGACAGACAGACTAGTCAGTCAGGGACAGACACAGCAGGTACACAGACCGATTGGATGGACGGACAGACAGACGGACGGACGGACAAAAGGAAAGAAAGACATACAACCTCCACAGCACAGAGCAGACATATAAAGACAAATGAAATGAATCACAGTGGAAATGATCTCACATTCAGTCACCCACCGCTGTCCTCAGTCAGCATGGAATGAGCTCATTAAAACCACCTTTTTGCTGATGTGCCTATTGTGTTCCAAATAATGTCTAAACTTTCCAAAATGATCAAAAATAAATATAATCAAACAAAATAAACACTATACACGAGCTCTCACTGCGTTGTGATGTGTACGCACAGTGGGAAATCATCTCGCGTTCAGTCCATCACACACACACTGCTGTCCTTCAATCAACACGGAATGAGCTCATTAACACACTCCTATTCACGCCCATCACCCAAAACTAACATCCTATAGATAATAATGATGATAATAATAGCAGGGTCTGGTTGGTCGACCAGCTTGTTTCCAGATTCCAAGGAGCACTGTATAGATAGAGACCATAGAGCTGACACATCTCATTAGGATCACACGGTGTGTGTGTGTGCGTGTGTGTGTGTGTGTGTATGTGTGTGTGTGTGTGTGTGTGTGTGTGCGTGTGCGTGTGCGTGTGCGTGTGCGTGTGCGTGTGTGTGGGACCACATTTCTTTCCTCTGCGACCTCTGGCCTTCGCTTGACACCCTGGCTGAGCAACTAACACCTCTCGGCATCCATGTCTCACATGCATGCATGCACTCTTTCAAACATGAATGAAATGTAATGGTAGTTGAAGTAGTAGGTTGAAGTCGTATAGTGGTCGTGGTGGTAGTAGTGGACAGTTGATGTTAATACAGATTCAAAGTGCAAAGACAGAGACAAGTCGTCCTTGTCGGGTGAAAACCTTGTATGTCCAAAACCGTTCGTTTTGCATTTATCATTTTAAAAATGATTTAAACTAGTGAAAACAGCCGATCTACAAGCACACAAGGCCTCGCACCGCGAGGCGTTGTGTGCTTGTAGATCTGCTGTTTGCACTACTTTTGTGCGACGGCCTAGTATGATGAAGCAGGGCTTTACTTTGCGAAAGAACATACAAATTTGAAACTTGGAGATATGAGGTTTCCACCCGACAACGACGAAGTTTATGTTGTGATTTGTGTGAGTGTATGCCTGTGTGTGCTACATTGTGTGCCAAAAAAGTACAAACTTTCAACTACAGTTGGATATTTCTTCCAGAGGTTTTTCTTAGCTTTCACTTTACATAATAAAAAGTCTAATGGTAGCCAATCACATTGCAGCCACAGTAGGCCGGTAAGGTAATTACAAACTCACCAATTCTCTGCTTCAAGCCCGATTGGCTGAATTAGCCTCGGCGTGACCATCCCTCCACTAGAGAGCCCATCTTAACGAGGATGATTGTGTGTTAACGAGGCAGCTCGCTACTTAACTAGAAAGGTATATTAGCTCTAATGGAATGCAATTCTGGGCAGGTCCGGCCCCAAGACTCTCTCTATCTTTCCCGGTATGACACCGCCAAGGGTCCCACTGGACAGACTGTTGCCTAGGCAACCGCAATCACTATATGCCCCCCACCACCCCTCACACCCTACCTCTAGCATAAATGTCTTCTCGCGCGCGAGAGAGAGTGAATTAGAAAGTGAGACGAGGAGAATTAGAAAAAGATGTGTTAATGAAGAGCTGCGGTAATCACAAAAAATGATCCACTAGTGTTCCAGCCACGGCAAGGAGTTTGAGTCAGGGGCTGTTTTAGAAGGAGCAGCATGAGGGGGACAGATTAGAAGAGGAGAATATTAGCAAGATTAGCCGTGGCCGAATCGCAACCGTTCAATTAGAGTGGAGATGGGGGAGATAATTGCCATAAGATTGGTTACTTCTGGGGCCCTTGGACTATTTCTCTCTCCCCTTTTCTCCCTCTATGTCAGTGTGGTTAAAATAATCATAATTTGAACTGGGGACCCCCACCATGCACCCTGACAGTATTTTGTCATTTTGTAAATATTGTGAACATAGCAGATCTACGAGCTCACAAGGCCTGGCGTTTGCGAGCCGTTGTGAGCTTGTAGATCGGCTATTTTCACAATGTTTGCCTCTTTCTTATACCTCACCCACCTGGGGGCCTCGACGCACAGGTTGAGAACCACTGCTCTATGTCACCCTCTTTCTGTCTCTGTCTTTCAGCCTATCTCTCTCTCTCCCTCTCCAACCTCATTCCCAGGCCTTTTTGCAAAGGAGAAAGCCTTGAACGAGGTCTGCGGTGCCCGTGTCAAAAGGGAGGGAGCATCTGGTCGTTATTGTACTGTCGAGTGTCAGCAGCAGGAAGTGCAAAGATGATGGCTGATGAGTTTTACATGTTTGGCTTATTGATCCATTGAATGTCGGCTCTGATAGCTCCGTATTACAATGCCCCCTTTTTCTTGATTTTCACTCCTTTATGTCTTCCCCGGGAATGGAAATACTGGAGTGCGAGGTGGAAATGGCAAATCCTTAACACCAATGGAACTCCTATTAACAACTTGTATCAACTTAAACCCTATATACACTTAGTTGACCGGGGTGCCCTATAGGGCTCTGGGTCCGCAAATATTGCAATATACAATATACAAGAGCTACGTAAATCTTCGTCCATGCCTGACTCCTTATCCCTAAACTTTTTTGCTGCTTTTGTTTTACTATTTTGAAGAAAAAAAAAACATTGTAAAATACTATTACAAAAAGCCGATCTACATCGACATGTGAGCTTGTACAGTAGATCAGCTGGCAAAAGAGTTTAGGGATGAGGCATGGGTGAAAATCCCTTCCCTGAATGTTCACCCCAGAATAATGACACTATAGGGTTCATGGTTTAACAGTTAAACCATGAGCCCTATAGTGTCCCTGCATGGAATTAGTTTAACTAATTCCAATTAGCTAAGAAAACCAAGGACCAAGGTCAAGCCTATTAGCCAAGAAAACCAAGGACCAAGGTCAAGCCTATTAGCCAAGAAAACCCAAGGAAGGACCAAGGTCAAGCCCTTCTATCCATCTGTTCAGCAAGGCAGGTCTATTTCTTTCTTATTATCTATCTATAAATGCGAGAAGTCTCTGTCTGCGTGCGTGTCTGTCTGTCTGTCTGTAATCCGCGTATCTCGAGAACCGTTCGTCTCACCGGCTTCAGATTCCGGCGCGGAGTGCAGTGCCGGGCCTCGACCCGACCCGACGCGCGGTTTTCCCGAACCGGCGCGAAACGTTCGGAATCTCCTTATGCGGGGCTGATTGTTGAGATCAGGCTGTTCCGGAGGAAATCGGCGCAAGCGCTGACTCATTGTGACATCACATCATAAAAGGCTCTGAGATCACGTACGCCACATGAGTCAACAAAAAATGCCATGGTTACGTATTCTGATGTTCCTATATGGGCATAAAAGGACACAGGCAAACATATGGTCAAAATGGCTCTTATGACAACAGGTATAATGGGGTTTGCATTAAAGGGTGGGGCATTCATTCCCTATTTCAAATTCGGCACGCGCGTTCCCCGCCGCAGCAGGTAGTGCAGTGCCCGGCCTCGACCCGATCCGATACGCGATTTTCTGGAACCAGCACGAAAGGTTCGGATTCTGATGTCTGGGTTTTCCGGAACCGGCACTGTGTCTGCATAGATCTCCATTTATGGGCATAAAATGGATGCAGACAGAAAGATACGGATATCTCCATATATGAGCATAAATGGACACAGGCAAACAGATGGTCAAAGATCTCCATATATGGGCATAAAATGGACGCAAAAAGACAGATACAGATATCTCTATATATGGGCATAAATGGACACAGGCAAACAGATGGTTAAAACGGGTCCTATGACAACAGGTATAATGGGGTTTGCATTAAAGGGGGAACCAGCACTGTGTCTGCAACACAGTCGGAGGCACAGACAGATACAGAGATCTCCATAATGGGCATAAATTGACACAGACAAACAGATACAGAGATCTCCATATATGGGCACAAAATGGATGCAGACAGACAGATACAGATATCTCCATATATGAGCATAAATGGACACAGGCAAACAGATGGTCAATACAGGTCCTACAGAGATCTCCATATGGGCATAAAATGGACGCAGACAGACAGATAACTCCATATATGGGCATAAATGGACACAGGCAAACAGATGGTCAAATCGGGTCCTACAGAGATCCTCATATATGGACATAAAATGGACGTAGACAGACAGATATGAGATATCCCCATATATGGGCATAAATGGACACACGCAAACAGATGGTCAAAACAGATCCTATGACAACAGGTATAATGGGGTTTGCATTAAAGGGCGGGGCATTCATCCCCTATTTACATTGTTCCCGAGTTGGCCAGGGCGCCGACTAGACGCTCGGCAGCCGAGCTTCTAGTTATATTAATTCACAATCAGGACGCCACCATGGTGCCGATTTTTGCAAAACACATTTTTGGACACTTCTCCTACAGATTTTGCCCTAAAATCACGCAAATCCGTACACAGTATGTCTACACTCATCTCATCTCATCACCATGGATCTGTCCCATATAGCGCCACCATCAGGCCGATTTTTTCAAACACTTTTTTGGACACTGCTCCTACACATTTTGCTCTCAAATCACGCTGCGCCCGGAAGGTCGCTTATCTCCCGATTAGGAAGTCTTACTGGTTATGTTTAGCCCTCTATATTTTTATTTTGTACTTACAGGAAGTTTTTAATTTATTTTAATAGGCTCTTGTGCATAACTGTAGTCCCGTTTGTTTGTTTGATTGGCTCGGCAGCAGCACAACACACAAAGGACACCTTATGTGTTTCCGATTCAATTCTGGTTCTGGTTATTACTGTGCATTAGGACGTGTAAATAGTTTGTGTAATTTGTGTAGAAGAACATTTTTTGCTGTTCACAATGTTTCTTTTTCTGATATATTGGGCTTCAAATGGTACAGAATATTGATTTATGCATTATTGAAGAATCACTCATTTGAAATGTCAGTTTGTCCATTAAGATAGATATTGGATTAAGAATTTCAAGAAAACAGCCAGGTTCAGCCGAATTGATATATGTATCAATGCATATAGATTATAAGTACTATTTTGGCTTATGTTTGCCTTTTGGTTGACAGTACAAAGAGGGAGAGGATTAAATCATTCCTACATACATATTTTTGTTCTTGGTGCATTCTTCTGTCGAATATAGCCTACAGAGGTTAGCCGATATGTCTGATTTATTCACCTTTTTCCCACCTCTGAAGAAGACGAGAGAAAGAGAGTGAAGTGATTGGAGGTGACCTTTAAAGGAGTTGGAATGTGGAGGTGAACATGTGAGAGGAGAGTAGAGGAGGTGTAAATGATAAAGTGGACACGAGAACAGATCAGTTACGTAAACCTCAATTTCAGTAGTTTCCATCCATACCATAGACTGTGAATAATAAGGACAGTGTCACCATGACATCCCTGTTACGGCCCCAGCCTATGGGGAAACAAGGCACAACAAGTTTGTGGGACTCCCCTCTCTTTAACTCTTTAAAATAGGTTTGTTTACATAGGACTTAATGCTGGGCACACAGCAAAATAAAAAAGACCTCCTTACATTACCTGGCTGTAGGCAAAATAAAGTAAATGGATGACAAAAAGAATCACACCCAATGTGAAGTGAGCGCTGCTTTCCATGAGTTAATTTCATTAAGCGTCCCACGTACATAGGCCACAGTACATGAATACCAACAGACAAAGCCAGATGTAGGAGTGGTTAGCACCGCTCAAAAGTTGTACCAATGTACGAATCTTGGCGGTTGAAGACATAGTGAAATGAAAAACATTTTTATTCTTAGAGCATAACCAGGGCTATAATGAGGAAAAGTCTGTAAAATGTTATTTTAATTTCTTCCTGTAAACGCAAACGTACTGGGTGATGACATGGGTCTCTCTCATTCCTTGGTGTTTCACACTTAATCCCTATAACATTTAACTTCACCACTTCTCTTGTGCGTAACTGTAGTCCCCGGTTTTCAGAAGGCAACTCGGTCTCCTTGCAGTCTCTGCAGTGCGGTTAAAGTGTCACCAAATATTTCTACTGGTAAACAGACTCATCCAGTCAAATGCTAAATATTGTCATATCTGTTCTGTGTAGAGAAAATGACCTTTCCTTAATCAAGAAATAACACGTATAACTTTGTTTGTTTGGTGGTTAAAAATAAATACAGATTTGAAATACAAATCAGTTTGTTGTAAATGTGTAAATAGTAAACTGACAAAGTGAGACATTTTGCAGCATTTCCTTGTTATTTCCAAGGCTATGTAAAGAAGGAACAGTGTGTCATAGTTGTGGTGACAAGTTGTCACCGAGGACACAGACTGCTGCTGAGTCAGAAGCATGCTCGCAATGTGTCAACAGCTGTGATAGATGGAATAAATAATCGCGAAACGTAAAAAAAAACTGAAGCTCTGTAAGCAATGCAAGTTTTCAGAACACTTCCCATTGTCTTCTCCTTCTTCAAGCTTTCCAAACTGCAGATGATGTCATGTGCAGGACTTGCTTGACATTAACTTTTTGAGGCACTTGTCCTCTAGAGTTTAGACAACTACATTTCCCATTCACTTGTCCGGGCACAAAAGTCACTTGTCTGGATAAAAATTTATTTCTTAAATGCATGCATAGAAGTCAGTCATTGAAATAGAATAAGTAACAAAATGACTGCTAACGACCCCGATTGCTCCCTCCACCCTCCACTACAGTATCGCCATGTAGTCTGCATAGCACAAAGGTGCTAGGAGCATCACATGAACAGTGAAACAAAGAGCCACTTGTCCAACAGACAAGTTCATATTTAATGAGCTTGTCCGGAAGGATTTATTACTTGTCCCAGACAACAGGACAAGCCTTAATGTCAAGCATGTGAGCAACGTCTTGTTTAAAGAGAACTAGCCTACAGCCCCTTGGTGTGAAGCAGAAATACGCTTGTTGACGCCCATTTGTGATGTAAATCGCATCACAGGACAAAGCCGCCTACAGGCCAAAATTTGGGGAAATATTTTAAACATTTGGGGATTATGAGAAGTAGAGACACATTTGAAGGTGATAAAGTTGATGTTGGGCAAGGTACATGCGTTATTGATTTTTGTATTATGTTTTTTAGACAATTGAACAACTGCTGAACGTGGAGTTACAGATGGAAACACACACAAACACACAAACACACAAACACACGGGGCGATTCTAATTAAGGTTGTGGGATAGACAGCTTGAACTGGCCTGTCGGCCACTGGCCCTTATTTTTATGTGAGGTTATGAAACTCGAGTGGTCTCTGATGCCTGACAGCGTGTCGCGGGTTCAAGTCCCGCTCCAGACGAACTTTGCTGCATGTCTCTCCCCATCTCTCTATCCCTCTTTCCTGTCAATCTTCACTTGAACTATCAATAAAGGTATAAGATGAACTTGATGATCTATACGCTCACTACACATTGCATCATGATGCGTTGTGAAATTATTGCTTTTTTCTCCTATTTATTAAGTCTATAGATTATGAAACTATCCAGCCCTCTGTTTTTTATTTTATTTTTAATATCGAACAATAGGACCGATGTTAGTGCAAGGACAGCTGTTTTTTTTATCTTCTGGTGCACATGTAAATATTGTATCCAGTGCAGGGTAGAGTGCATGTGGTGAGGGCTCAGATAGTAGGAATACATTTTTGTTTTGTAAATATCTGTGCCTCTAATGTGGGTTCAGAGCCAGTGGTGGTTTGTTAGAGATTTTGATTTGCACAGGGCGATGACAGGGATTGGCATAGTTTAGGGGGCAACTTGAACTGCACACTTAAGACAAGACACGGAATCCAGACTACTGTGAAATAGATTTAACCACATGAAGGAGTCCTTTGCGGGCAGCTGCTATCGGTCTAACAAGGCTTAGCGCTCCCTATATTTTAGAAATATATAGGCCTATATAAGCTATATATTATGTGTATATAAGCTATATATATATATATATATATATATATATATATATATATATATATATTATGTGTGTGTGTCCGACTTTTTTTTATCATTAGTAGTAGTAGGAATAGTATCAGTATTATTATTAAGCATAGAAGATATTATTTTGAATGCTGACTGAACCGGAGCAGCAGCAACACTGGTCACAAGAAAAACACAATATTTATTTATCTAAATGGCTACACTAAAATGGGCTTATTTTCTACAACCCAAATCTGCTTCCATCCACTTTCGTTGAGTGTCAGGCACGCCTCCTCAGCCTGTGAGGTCACCGACTTTTGCCCAATTACAAAATACATACACCTGCTTGTGTGCTTTGAACAATGGCTGCATGCATGCAGATTCGTTATTTACTTAGTTCATAATATTCAAATTAAACTTTGTGTAACTCGGTTTTAACAAAAGCAGTGTAGCTAAAACATCACTTTCTTTTCCCATGCTAGCTTTGAGATGCAATTCACCTCACACAACAAAACAGGGTAAAATGAAAACACCTGTCAACTTAACGAGGCCACCGCATTGCAGCAGAGACAACAGAGCAGGAGCAGGTTGTTGATGGAGCTTCTCTTTAATACGGTAGGCCTGTAGGCTCAAGCAAGCCTGTAAACGTCTTAATATATCACACAATGCCTTTCCTTTTGGTATTGAATAATACATTATTTTTCTCTCTTCTAATGACTGCCCGACTGCCATGTTATGGTTATCACATATAGTTTAAATTTCGACATGTTTGACACGTTGTGTTGCAAAAGACTAGTGAAAAAAGTTAGTGCGGAATATGTTCTGACGTGCACGTGGCCTCTCCTTCAATTCCATATTACATCAGTAGCTCAAAATTCTGTGTGTACTGTGTGTGTGTGTGTGTGTGTGTGTGTGTGTGTGTGTGTGTGTGTGCGCGCGCGCGCGTGCGTGCGTGCGTGTCTGGCATTGCGTGCGTGTGTGTGAGACAGACAGACTAACTAGAGACAGACAGACTAACTAGAGTTTCTTTTTTGCATGGAGGCCATTCTTATGTAGTTGTGTTGTTGTAAGGCACTTGCTATAACTTCCTATTGTCATTACTGTATATTGGTATCTGGGATGTGAGGCTGCTTTGGCAGCAGTCTGAACCATGGGTAGCCGCCTATGATGGATTTGTTAGCCCACCCTCCCAAAATCACCACCAGCAGGCAAAAACGCTGTTTGCTTATTTTATGAGGTTTCTTCATTTTGATGGAAAATTGGAAATGGAGCGAAAATATGTATAGCCTACTACTCTAACTCTTAAGACGAAGTGGAAGTGGGCTATATAGAGCATCGCAGCGGAAGTTGATTCCTGGGGTCACTACGTCATTCCCCATTCATTTTCGCCATAGACTTTTACAAAAATATTTATAACAATTATGTTAAGCCTCGAACCAAGCCATCCAGGATGGAGGTGAATCATGACCATATAACCTTTGATCCTATGTGAAAACATATTTTAATGTTACATTATTTGATATACTACATTTAATAACTACCCTTTGTTTAGCGATTTTCAAAATGTTCTTTTCATAGAAAAAAAGGTTATATGGTCATGATTCACCTCCATCCTGGATGGCTTGGTTCGAGGCTTAACATAATTGTTATAAATATTTTTGTAAAAGTCTATGGCGAAAATGAATGGGGAATGACGTAGTGACCCCAGGAATCAACTTCCGCTGCGATGCTCTATAGGCCATATGTCAGGGCAACGTGCTTTCTAACCCTGTATTGTTGAAATTGTCCTTGACAGTGGTTGAAAAATACTGTTACTTTCCCTCCCTATGATGCAAAAATGGTTTGGTCTGTCACATTACGTATTTTCCTATCTGCCTGTGACTGTAGCTGGAGGAGCTCATAAAATAAAACGACTTGCGCTCTACCATGTCCCAGGAGAGGTTAATCGGGTTGGCAGTGCTCTTCATAGAGCTTCTACTTGCCAAGAAGCTGGACTTTAAAGACATCATTAATGACTTTGCTATGAGGAAAGTTGGGCAATTGACACATGCAGTTCAACACTAAACATGCTGCACCAACAGTAGCCCAAGACACTGCAACTAATGATGCCTTTGGAGATCATATTGTGCAGGGCAACGAGCAAGACACGTGGCAGGCCTGGATAGTAAGTTGTGTGTTCAGTTTGTGAATGAAGCTGCACTTAATCACAATGCAGTGTTCCTAAAGCTGCAGAGCTGCACTATAGACCGATTTCTCAGAGCGGCAACCATAACTGCGGTGTCAAACGGCACCTATGTGTGTGCGTCTGTGTGCCGCTCCACGGCATTGCTCTAGAAAAAGGTCTATAGACTCAGTATGTCAGTATGTCCTAGAGCAGGGTTTCCCTAACATTTCCATGAGTCAGGACCCCCAAATAGCTTGCTGCGGCCCCTCTTTTCTGGAAAAGAATAAAATAAAATAAGCCACGTGTAAGTGCTGTAGGTTTACAGAAAAAACAAAAGTCAGGATCTGTCTCTGTGTTTATATTTTGTAGTGATATTTTATTGTTTCCTGTTTTCTGTGGTGTACTTACTAGTGTGTCCATGTTATCAGTTTGGTTAATGCCAGGCTAGTACTTAGATCTCATGCTTTATTCCCCCCCTATCTTTGTCAATTCTTGTAATATTCATGCATGTTTCATGCATGACCGAATTATAGACCAAGCCAGTGCCCAGAGGCTCTTGACTACCACAGGCCCTGGGCAGGCCAGCCATGAGCCACAATTAAGGCTCAAAGACAATTTGGCCCCTCAGCCTTTACTGTAGGCTGCCCCTCCTATATGGCCTTAACAGGGCCCCTGGGCCTCTTAATATGGCCCTTATAGACTGTCACTGTACATTCTGTAAACGGATCTCTAAAGGTGCTTTCTTTACCCACAAATGCATTACATCACGAGAACTGTGTGGCTAGAATGCCCATTCTGTTAACACTTTTGGTCATTTTATCGTCTAATCAGGCTTTTGTGACCACCCCGAACAGTTTTTAATTAACTTCATTCAATATTTACATATTTTATGTAAATGTTATCAGTACTCCTCCTCCAGGAGGAGGGCCCCATACACACCCATTGTAACTGTAAACTCCATTTTAACCACGATAGATTCATTAAAAACACCCATTATTTGTTCTGGTGACTCATATACCCTCCTAATACGTGAGCAGGCCGTGTTTTTTGATAACATTTTTCATTTAATTGTAATAATTCTTTGGGGAAATGGAAAGTTAAATACAATAAAAAGAACACGGTCTGCTCATGTATTAGGAGGTTATTATGAGTCACCAGAAAAAAAACATGTGTGTTTTTAATTAATCTATCATGGTTAAAATGGAGTTTGAAGTTACAATGGGTGTGTATGGGGAGCGGCCCTGGAGAAGGAGGGCCTGATTTACATCAAATATCTAAATATTGAATGAAGCAAATGAAAAACTGTTCAGGGTGTTCATAAAATCCTGATTTGATGATAAAATGACCAAAAGATTTTTAGAAAGTGAAATATCCCTTTAATCTGTTCCTGGATTCATGCTGAACTGTGAATGGTGTATTTTCATGATATATCTACTGTAATAGTATTATGAACATACAGTTGTATGTATACAAATGGGAAGAAGAAGAAGACATAAAAATCTACATTTTATTGTATAAAGTAAAAATCACACTCTTGTGAAGTGAGCGCTGCTCACATCACACATCATAAAATACTGTTCCTGAAGAATTCCGTCTATCTATTTATATTATTGCAATGTATTTCCCCTTTTCTGATGTCCAATCAGAAAAGGGGAAATTGCAGACCCTCTCCATTCAGCAATTTTCCATTTCTCCTTTCTGTGTAATGGAGAAATCAAATACTTATTTTCCCCACATGAACATACACATGGAAACACAAGTAACGTATTGGAACGCTAGCAAGTTAACATAATAGAAAATGTACTCGAGGCACCTATACAGATGAGATATTTCACCTGGTACAGTAGGCACAGCTGTACAAATAGAAAGTAAAGTGTTGTGTGCTGCTGTGGGGCATATACCAGCAGGAGAGACACTTGCAGCCTGTTGGTATGTGATCGTGCAACTGCAGAATGCCCGCGAGGAGAGCAAATGTGTGGTTGAAGAAGCTGTTATGGGTGATTTGTACTTTGTTGATCTCACTGCAATGTGTCGTGGGTTTATTTTCAGTGCGTGTCGCACCAAATTCTGGGCCCTGGCCTGGGTACAAGGATTCACTGCGTTATTTTGTGCTTTAGCTATTGAAAAATAGTAGATCTACAAGTGAGCTTGTAGATCTGCTATTTTTGAAAAATCGTGAAAATGTGTGCAAGACTTTGATGGTTTTTTGAAAAACCTATGTTTCTATGTCAGTGGTGCTCATAGGCGATTCTAGCCTCTTCCAGCAGGGGGTGCACGACCTCTATTACCTCATGCACGCGCGCAAAATTGCGAATATTAGCGGTTTTGTAATGTTGTTTTAGCGGATTTCTGCAGTTAATTTTGTACCCAAATGTAACACAATATAAACAAAAAAAACAGGTGCTTCTTTTTCTAGACACCATATGTCTATCTATAGGATTTATTTACTTATTTTGCAGACAGAGGCAGCACAGCCAGGACATATAAAGCCAAACATCAAGTTAATCATCATTCATCAAGCAATCAAGCAGTCATTTACATTGGTGGTGTGGCACAACCACACCACCAAAGATCCATAACCAGCAGCTACCAATATTTACAAGTAAGTGAAGCAAGCATGCGTGTGTGCTCGCGCGCGCGCGCACACACACACACACACACACACACACACACACACACACACACACACACACACACACACACACACACACACACACACACACGGAGGAGAAGAAAACAGGCTGGCTAACTCCACAGTGAACAGATAGTTAAATAAAGCCATGTCTTACCTTAAGAAAATGACAAGAAAATATCCAATGTTATATTGAGGTGCCCAGAAGAAAGTGTTATTCCTTGGAGGCACAGAACACATCGTGTAATCCAGCCTCGTTGAGCAGCGCCGAAAACTTTAGTTCACGTATGGTAAATGTAAAAGCTATCCACATGTCCTATGGATGTCTGTAGTTAACCCCAGGTAGCATATTCCACTGTGAAACAACTGTTTAATTCTGTTATTTAGATAAATCTGCAGGTGTCATCATCTGCCGTTTGTTTTTCAGCTGTGCTGTCAGAGACGTTCAGACAGTCACTGTGATTGGTTGAGAAACCAGTAGTCCTATTACCTCCCGCCCCCCATTTGCTGTGATTGGTTTAGAAGTCATGCTATGGGTGCTTCAAAGGGTCAAAAAAGGCGAATTTGAGATGTTCTTCATATCGCGTGTTTATTATGATCAAAAAAATCAAAATGGCCGCCTGGCGGCCAGGGGGTGCACGTGCACCCTAGGACACCCCTTAAAATCGCCTATGGTGGTGCTAAAACGTTTTCATGTGAAGGACCCCCAAAATTATATGTATTTGGCCACGGAGCCTCCATCTCAAAATATTTAGTTCCAGGGACCCCCCGGAAACAGAATTTGAGTTTTTTTTCACAACTTTTTCAAAAATTGCATATCTACAAGCTTGTGAGCTTGTATATCTGCTATTTTTCAATAGCTAAAATATAAAATAATTAAGGCCCCTCCACCTTGGGCCCTGGTAACTCAGTCCCACTCCCCCCCCCCCCCCCCCCCCCCCCCCCCCCCTTGTGACGCCCCTGCGCGCAACCATTATAATGAATCAAGGGGTGTTTTGGTTTTGTTTGCCCAGAGAGTGCCTGGAAAGAGCTTGATGTTCACGGTTAGGATGTGAGGGGTCAGAGAATGATTCTGTTCGTTTTGGTGCATAAATGCATCACGTCGATGGGAAGGTCAGTCAGATTCAGCGGATGACAGACTGAGAGACAGATGGACGTTTTGTGGGTCATGTTGATCGGGACCAGACTCCACTGAGCTCAGTGATTACACATACTGAGCCAGCCCGATCGCAGAGCAACCAATCACATCACAGCCTTGCTCCTAGTGCGACCAAGCGTTTACTTTTTTTTATTTTTTTTTATTAGACAAAATAGAATGGCGAGTGTTATTATGAAACCTGAGTGAATACCTTAGGCCAGTGGTTCCCAAACCTTTCAGGTTGAGACACAAACGAGATATTAGAAATCATCCCAAAATGTTTCACCCCATTCACTTCCAGGTTAGAGGATTCTTTTTTTCTTTTTTTTAAGATTTTTTTTCTGGGTTTTTATGCCTTTATTGACAGTAGACTGATAGGAAATGGGGAGAGACACGCAGAAAAGGTTGTTGGGATCGGGACTCGAAACCGCGACACGCTGTCAAGCATCAGAGCCTATATGTGGTATGCGCCTGGACCGCTATAGGCCATCGTCCTAGGATTCTATTCCCAGACGCGTTGTTGGTCAAAACAAGCTTTTTCCTATGGACCCTAACTAAAGAACAGATGATCGTGGATACAATGTTTATTTTCCGGGTGATAGAAAAGACTTGTCTGCCCGGCCATGTGCTTATTGTTTACATCTGGCCACGTATGGTGCATTCCAGTTAACGGCGAAAATCTGTGGCACAGGCGGATGAATTAATTAAATAATAATTGATACCTGGCAGTCAATAGTAATGAATATTATTTTTTATTTATGGAATTTCTTAGATTTGTTTGATCATTTGTTTTTTATTTATTGATATAATATATATATATATATATATATATATATATATATATATACGTATATATGTATATGTATATGTATATATATATATGTTTATATGTTTTAACGTAGGAAAAGAAAATCTGTGTCTACTCGAGTCATGACCCATAACAATAATGGTCAGTGACCCACAAATAGGTCAGACCCACTGTTTGGGAAGCATAAGGCTATATCATTATTTATTTATTTGTTTTACCGCTTTGTTGAATCATGCTTTGATTCTTATTGCCAGTCATTGCATTATGCAGCCTTGTTATGCTGTCGGTCTCAATAACGGACGGCTGCTCTGACTCCGTTTACTGAGGTTTTTTTATTTTTTATTGTGGAAATGTTAACTTGTAAGCTTATAAATTCATGTTTAAATCAATATTTGTGTAAAAGTTTGTGTAAAAAAGTTGACAAGTAATAGCAGGATGATGTAACATGAGGTGGTCAATATTGAACAATAATCCACTTTACCGTGGTTCAGGAGGGTCCCAGGAGGTTACCGTGGTTCAGGAGGGTCCCAGGAGGTCCCCAGCAAAATTAGTTAATATAGCATCACAATAATTTTAACCAATTTAAATATATTTTATACTTAGTCTATTAAAAAATAGCAGATATATAAGCTTGCGAGCTATTGGAAAACTTTTTACCCTTTTTTAACACAAATCTTCTCTTCTGGGGGTCTGCGGGCCAAAAATGTATATATCAATTTGGGGGTCCTTGACAAAGTTGACATGACAGCGTTTGAGAACCACTGCCCCAGGCCCAGGTAGGCTGGGTACTGGGTAGGCCCCCTCCAATCTATTTAGTCTTGTCTTTCTGTCTGTCTACTTCGCTACCTGCAGACCTTAGGGTCGGGAGTCGGGACCCCCAAATTATTCTGGGGGGTCCCCAGATGATTATCTTAATGTGCAACATTGTTTTCCCTCTCAACAGTAAACAAACCAGCATGACGTTTAAGTGTTTAGAGGGTATCTGCACATTTCTAAAGTGACAATTTAAGGACTTTTTAATACCTCTAAAATTACAAATTAAACATTGGCCAAATTGTCAATTATCAGAGGCAGAAATTGAGAAAATAGCCGATCTACATGCATGGAGATCAACTCTTAGTGCTTGTCAGGGTGGGGGGGTCCCCAGTTCAAATATGATTTTTTTCAACCTGAAAAGGTTGAGAACCACTGCTGGAGAGGAGAGAGTATGTGGTTGGTTGTGGTGAGGGAGGGAATGGAAGGTAGAAAAAAGTTAGAAAAAGAGAGAATATTGTGGTGAGTTGGTTCACAGGATAGAATACTAGAATACTCATGGGAAATGATCTGTGTGTGGATAGGACAGCCTGGCTGTCACACCCACAAACCACAGCACATGCACACACAAAGACAATTTACAATTTAGGCATTTAGCAGATGCTCTTAATCCAGACTTCCAGAGCGACTTACAATGCACAAGGTAATACATCAATACAATAAGCAAGGTAATACATCAATACATCAACATTAATACATCAAATGCATAGAAATCTAGAGAAAAATAACATGGGTAGACCAAGCACAAAGACACACACGTACGTACACACATCAGGGATGCAACTATTGACTATTTTAGAGATTATTCTGTTGATTAGCCTACGTTTTTGATTAATCGAATATGGTTATGGTTGATATATATATACAGTATATGGTTATGATTGACTCATAGTAACATTAGTGTGATGTCAGAGGTCTTAACCCATTCAGAACGGGTACACTATATTGTGTATCATTATTTTATGCTTTAACTATTGAAAAATAGCAGATATACAAGCTCACAGCGCGGCACCGAGTGCCGCGCTGCGAGCTTGTAGATCTGCTATTTTTGACCCGATTCTATAAGTGTGTTTTGAATCCTTCTATGGTTTTTGGAAAAACCTATGTTTCTATGTCAGCAATCTGGCCAGCCATCGTCAAAGAAAAGGTCCTTGGAGCTCAGTTAGTCTGTTCTTGAGAGACCACAATGTCAGTGGTTCTCAAACCTTTTTGATGTGAAGGACTCCCAAAATGATATTTATTTGGCCACGGACCCCACCACAAAATATTTAGTTCCAGGGACCCCCCAGAAGCAAAATTTGAGTTACAAACGTTAGCTTTGAAAATGTATTTATTCAAAGATTTGCACACATTTTCATGACTTAATAGCAGATCTACAAGCTCGCAGCGCGGCACTCGGTGCCGCGCTGTGACGTGAGCTTGTATATCTGCTATTTTTCACTGGTTAAAGCATTCAATAATTCTAGGCCTAAATGGGTAGAAGTCATGAATAACCATGACAGTCTCAAATACACAACACCAACACAATGACGCGGATGGAACATTTCTTATACAGTGTCTGAGTGGCTGTTTTACAGTAGGTGGACGTGTACTGCATCTGTGTCATTATCTGTATGATATTATTATTTTTCTCTAATGTTTATTCATAGCCTCAATTCTTTAACACCTTTGTCAATCATACTGTAACCAATTCATCAGTGTGTCATGAGAATAGAAGGATTAATGTGAGTGTTGTTATCATAGATGGACGGTGTCATTTAAACAAACTGGCAGGTTGAAAGAAGTCATATCACATGATGTCTGTCAATAATAATGTCTGCTATGTGGTTCTGGGCACATTTAAATATGAAGCTGTTTGGTTCATCTGTGTATGTGTGTAGCATACCGTCGCTGTCAGGTGGAAATCTTGCATGTATCGTTATTAAAGCAATAATAACATTTAAAAGTGAAAATAGGCAGTCTCTAGGCACATTGCAAGGTGTTGTGATCTTGTAGATGGATCTGATATTTTCATTACTTTTGTGTCACACTGTTGTATGATGGAGTAGGGCATTCATTTACAGAAACAAATGTAAAATGAAATATGGAGATACAGGGTTAATATGGAGATACAGGGTTTCTGCCGGACATAAAAAAAATATTCAACTTAAACTGTACAATCCTCAGTAATTCAACTCTGTTAGTCTAACACTGTCTGAGTTATGAATTGGATAAACGAATTACCGCAATATAATATTCTAAGGTTTACCAGGGTTAAGGCCCATTCACACTGGGCCAGATAACAGATATAGATCTCTTTCTCCAGATATTTTTCCATTCAAAGTGGATGGTAGATACAGATAAAAAAAAATATCTACCACAGATATTTGCCACAGATACTTTTATCTGTGGCAAATATTTTTTTTTATCTGTACCATCCACTTTGAATGGAAAAATATCTGGAGAAAGAGATTTGTTTATCTGTTATCTGGCCCAGTGGGAATGGGCCTTTAGGGTTATATTAGCATAGCTACTTGTACTGAAGCAGCTTTGAGTTGAACATGAGCTGTGATTGTGGCCTGCTGCTGATGTAACTGTTGCTTCATGGGAGAGTGAGAAAAAAAGATTCCGTGTGAAAGAAAATGTGCCTGTTGTTTCTCAAAAAAATGTTAAAATGTATTTCTGATTTCATAGTTGTTAATTTTGGAAGCTTTTGAAGTTTAACAACGTAATTAAAGAAGTAATCATGCTTGCAGAAAACCATTCGGAGCACGTTCCACAGTTTTATTTGCCATTAATGTGCGTGCGTGCGTGCGTGCGTGCGTGCGTGCATGCGTGTTAGAACTACTGTTTGTGCCTAAACAGTTCACACCTGAACAAACAGAAAGAAGGACGGGGAAGAAAGAAAGTAGGGGAGAAAGAAATGCTTCTGTCTCACCGCCTCCCCGTCCATTCACCTGTCTCGCTGTTGACAAAACTAGCGACAACAAGGGAGACCACCAGCTCTATGCCTCCATCCATCTATCTCCTCTATCCAACCACTCTTGCCTCCATCCATCCATCAAGTGTTTTTTCCCACGCTCTACCTGTCCTCCGGGTCTCCAGGCCCCCCAGGAGAGGGGGAGGGGTGTGTCTGACCATCCTACCCAGGGGAGAGCTGCTGTTTTGGGCTTGGTTTGCCTCAGCAACTCCCCTCCCTCCCCCAACTCCCACCAGGGCTTGGAGGGTCTGAGAACGCCAGCCTGCCTCATCTCCCACCGTAACAGCTTCATCTGCCTCACCTGCCTCCCCTGGCCCACCTCCAACACGTTGTGACCTTATTTAGTCTTTAACGGTGTCTTTATTGGGGAGAACATGGAACATTCATTGAGAGATGGGCCTAAACATCTTTAAAGCCACCCTTCTTCTGCCAAAATAATCACCTGTTGCTAATGGTGAAGAGGGAAAGAACGTGGTATGAGTTTAAGCTTCCAAACAATGAAAAAGATCCCGCATACAGTTTCATGTCAAGGACCCTGAAAAGGATGTTTTAGCCGCGTGGGCGACTACACCTGTGTAAAACTATTTTGTGCCAGGGACACTTAAAGGGATAAGTCTAATCAAGCTTTTTGGAACACCCTGAAAAGTTTTTAATTTGCTTCATTCAGTATTTAGATATTTGATGTAAATGTTATCAGGCCCTCCCCGTCCAGGGCCCCTCCCCATACACACTCATTGTAACAAACTCCAAACTCCATTTTAACCATGATAGATTTATTAAAAACACCCATTATATTTTCTGGTGACTCCTAATACCCTCCTAATACGTAAGCTGGCCGTGTTGTTTTTCCGATAAGGTTTTCCTTTATTTAATTCTTTTATTTTATTAAATTTTTTTCAATCTTCCCAAAGAATTATCTATCTATCTATAAATGCGAGAAGTCTCTGCGTGTCTGTCTGTCTGTCTGTCTGTAATCCGCTTATCTCGAGAACCGTTCGTCCCACCGGCTTCAGATTCGGCACACGCGTTCCCCGCCGCGGCGCGGAGTGCAGTGCCGGGCCCCGACCCGACGCGCGGTTCCCGGCTTCAGATTCGGCGCGCGCGTTCCCCGCCGCGGCACGGAGTGGAATGCCGGGCCTCGACCCGACCTTACGTGCGGTTTTACGAAACCGGCGCGAAACGTTCGGAATCTCCTTATGCGGAGCTGATTGTTGACATCAGGCTGTTCCAGAGGAAATCGGCGCAAGCGCCGACTCATTGTGACATCACATCATAAAGGGCTCTGACATCACGTACGCCAACTGAACAACGGGCATGATGGGTATTGATTATAAATAAATGAAAAAAAGTTATAAAAAAGTCCTCCAAATCTTTGTCTGATAGAAACCTTTTTTTATCGTCCTTTTTTATATTAACCACTTGAACCCTAGTGTCCATATTCTGAGAACTTGACCCAAAAATAGCCAATCTACTGTGAGGCGTTGTGAGCTTGTAGATCTGCTATTTTCGGCAAATGATTTTGTAGAGGGGAAAAAGAGCAGACCAAGTACAGAGTGAAAAGTCAACTTTATTAAGTATTGCCGGCTCAAGTGGTTAAATATCTGAACACACAAATCGACATAAATCCTAAATACAATGATGATTGTGCTGTCAAATGACGAAACTCAACTAAGGAGTCCTTGGCCTGAAAACGTCGAAGACCCCTGCTTTATTATGCTATATTAACACATTTTGCTGGGGACCCCCTTCTCCCTAAGGATCCATGGGAGTCCCTATACCCCACTTTGGGACCTTTTAAATGTTTTGCATTTGGACCTTACTTACGTTTTTTTATTTTTTTTATTTTTTTTTATTGTCTTGTGTGTGTGTGTGTGTGTGTGTGTTAGATGTAAACTGATTGGTACGTTAGTGATACAGAATGGTTTGTTGTCAGTCAGAGCTCCGTTGTGGTGTTAGTAAATGCTAATTAGATTTACTGAGAGAAAGGCTGAGGGGGGTGTGTGTGTGTGTGTGTGTGTGTGTGTGTGTGTGTGTGTGTGTGTGTGTGTGTGTGTGTGTGTGTGTGTGTGTGTGTGTGTGTGTGTGTGCGTGTGCGTGTGCGTGTGTGCGCGCACGTGCGTGCGTGTCCAGGTGACTCCATATTGAGTTTCATTCTAATTAGTGGCTGTGTTGACTTCTTCACTCAGTGAGGAGGAGGAGAGAGGGTTAACACACACACACACACACACACACACACACACACACACACACACACACACACACACAGGATTATGTTATGAAATGCAAATAAACAATTTCATTTAATTCCACGTCATTTAATTGCTCAAGTGTGAATGAAGTGACTCTATGTACCTCTGTCACACACAGGCTCATTAGAGCGACCCTAGGCGACCTTCTCCGGGGCCCCGGGCCGGACATTGAGAAGCCTCCAGAGTGACCACTCCCCCTTTTCACTTGATTGACAGATGGTGAGTCCATTAGATGGAATGATAAGTGTCTCTCTATTGGTGGAGGGGACTTCCTCTTGACCTTTGACACATGACCCTGACTCTTCAACCCTCTCAGGGGTCAACAACCCACCCCCCCCCCTTCTCTATTTCACCTCTCTCTCTCTCTCTCTCTCTCTCTCTCTCTCTCTCTCTCTCTCTCTCTCTCTCTGTGGGTCTCTCCAGGTGCAGGAGAGGGCAGAGTAGGAACAGGCAGTGGTGTAAAGTAACTAAGTACATTTACTTAAGTACTGTACTTGATGTATATTTTTGAGTTATTTGTACTTTACTTGAGTATTTCCAATTTCCAATACTTTTGCTTCTACTCCACTAAAACTTAGATCCAAATATTGTACTTTTACTCCACTACATGTATTTGAAAACTTTAGTAGTTACTTTTTTAGATTGATTATTATTACAAAACATATATTAACCACTTCAGCCCTATATGCATTTTGGCCTTTTGAAAATAGCCGATCTGTTGCGACGCATTGTGAGCTTGTAGATCTGTTATTTTCAAATATCGTTATTCTTTATACATAGGCCTACATTTTATTACAAACTTGTGAAATGGGACATTCTGCATAATGAACGTACTACTGTACATACCTTTGTATCTTGAGTACATTTTGACACTACAATACTTTTGTACTTTTACTCAAGTAGATTTTAAATTCCGGACTTCTGCTTGTAACAGTGTTTATGCATTGCAGTATTGATACTTTTACTTAGAAGCAAAAAGTACTTTTTTTCCACCATTGGGATCTGGGGGATGAGGATGGAAGGGTGGAGTGTTTTGGAGAGGTTCCTTTGTTCCTCTGAAGAGTTGATCTGGAGAAAACAACGACGGAGAGAGAGACGGACAGAGGTGGAGAGGAGGAAGAGAGAGAGAGAGAGAGTCCTTTTGTTCTGAACAACTGATGTCTGAGTGAAAGAAGGAGACGGATGAACTGAGCAAGACACAGAGGGATGCACCACTAAAGAGTTACAACACACATGCACTTGCACATGCACGCACGCACACGCACACACATTTGTATTGATATACTTGTTGCTATACCTGTGAGGAGATCAACATTTTAGAACAATTTTATGAGTGCAATTTCTTTTAATTTTCTTTTAACTTAATTTGTATTCGCAGTCACATGTACAAAGAATTCACAGGGACCACATTATTACAACAGTTTAAGTATCAGATTTTAGTTCATGTTAAATGTTCGTGGTGTCATTTTGTTGGGTTTTATTCAGTCCATTTCTCCCATTTCTCAACGAACAGTTCTTCTTGTATCTTGAGTTTGTGTGTAAATCTCTCCATCAGATATATTTCCTCCACAATGCACAGCCACTGCTCACAAGTTGGAGGGTCATGCTTTTTTGCTGGCTGCCAGCAGCACCTTGATCAGATACATGTCATCTCCATGTGTTTTCCTAGATATTTAGTACCACACTTGTCTTCGGTATTTCTTATTTCAATATCTCCTTTATTACTGACCACACATCATCCCAATACTTTTCAATTTTTGGACAATTCCAGAATATATGTTATATATCCGTCCATGTATCCACATAATCTCCAGCATTGTTGTTTCTCTGCTGTGACTTTTCCTCTGATCTTTGGAGTTATGAAATATCTAATAGCGTTCTTCCTATGAATGCAATTTCTAACCTTTGGCCTATAAGACGAAAAAATTGCAGATGTAGCTACAGTACGTACAAGCTCACATCGCGTTTACTTGATCATAATTGCACTAAGGTCTCCTTCACTTCACTGAGAATCACGACAAACAAACACAATCTGAAAATGAATTCGGGGCGAATTCATCTAAACGAAAAACTACTCAACCAATGTGTGAGCGGAAATGAAATGAACAAGTGTTGCGTTACGGCCAATGACGTCCATACGGTTCTGTCCCTAAACACACAGCAGGAACTAATTGTCTGTGTGTTTTTACGGGTCAAAAGGTCACAGCTGTTACATCATGATGATACTGTATACAAGAAAAATCCATAAGTGGTAATTTAAGAATTGTAGGCCTTCCTACCAAACATTTGGTGCACTTTCAGAGTTACAAATGGATAAATTAACAATTATGTGTGGGCTTTGGTCCTTGTGAGTTTGATTTTGACATCTTTATTGATAATGTAACATAAAAATAAATAAATTCATTTAAACCGAAAAACGAATCAAACCAAAATTAAGTCATTTAAAGAAATACATAAAATATAAATATGAACTGAATATTAATGGAATAAATCACTTGAATCTATTATAATCTATTATTGTTCCTCATGCAATGTTTTACAATACCTGATAAAATACATGTAAACATTCGAAGAGAGGA
The DNA here is from genome assembly GCF_963921795.1 of Nannobrachium achirus. Taxonomy (NCBI): domain Eukaryota; kingdom Metazoa; phylum Chordata; class Actinopteri; order Myctophiformes; family Myctophidae; genus Nannobrachium; species Nannobrachium achirus. The sequence goes on along the minus strand of NC_137827.1, from coordinate 43,148,133 downwards.
AAACAGTACAGAATGTACGGAATGATTTGTGCAGATGTAGGCCTACACGGAAGTAGTATGTTAGTTAGTATGTTACACAATACATGTTTTATGTCATAGACCAGTGGCTCTCAACCAGTGGTCCTTGAGGGGGTTCCAGGTGGTCCCCAGCTAAATGATGGAGACATTGTAACCAAATAGAGCCTTATAGATCTTCTTTAACTCTTGAGAGTGTAAAATTATTGATAAACTTTTGCATCACTTAATTTAACACGTTGCAAGCCGCGGCAGAACCCTCTGAACAGAGGTAGCGCCGAAGAAATAAGCCATTTATTTACAAACATGTTTTAAAAAAACAAAGCCCACATGATAACAACACGTACTGGAGTGCTCGACACAGCGTACATATTCATCCTGCAGAGGTCGGCGATCTTACTTTGGCGAGGCGGAGGGGAGATCAATTCCATTCGTTTACGTGCGGCGAAGCAGGGAAAGGAGCGATAGAGAAGCGGCGCCCGAACGTGATTGAAACCGCGATCCACGAACAGAGACAAAGACCAGCCATCTTGTTTGAGCTTCTTGCTGAGTTTCAACACTGGGGAGAGGATGAGGCTCCTCCTGGCCAGCCATCCATCCAGAATGTGAGTCAACGGCGTGGCCTGCTGGATATTAGGAGTATCACACCCAGCACCAGAAAATGACTGTCAGAGCATATTAACCCTTTCAGATCGCTCCAAAAAGACACAGAGAAGAATTTCCGATGTTTTTTTTTTTTTTATTATAATTTATATCAAAAGTCCGGGAATAGACGGCGTGGCTGATGGGACCCAGTAGGAAGTCCGAGGGAGTACGGCCAGGCTTAGAAGGTGTTAATAAGAAGTCTACACAATTAGAGAATGTAGATTTTTTTGATCAATGTTTGCCTGTCATCTCGCTTATGGTACGACATTACAGCATGGAAATGTAGACAAAATCTTATCCAACGACAACAAAATAGCAATAAGTCTGAGAAGCTAAATGTCATCAAATGGCCAATGAATATCGGGCCTTAATTGATACGAAAAGGGTTGAAAACCAAACACTGTCATGGACGTTTGACCACGGGTAACCGGCCGCCCACATTCCAAAGGTTGAACCTTTACAACAAAAAGGGACTCAAATGCCCGTCCCTAAAGCGCATGTTAGGGTCTTAGAGCAGCAGGGTTTGATGTGGTCCTCAGAGGTGAGGGTCTTAACCAGTACAACATCAACAGACATGCACGCTAAGCACCGAGCGGCTCTTTAAGGGATTAGTTTGTGATATTTCCTGGCTGAGGTGTGTTAATCCAGGCCGTGTTGAGGATCTGAGCGGCGTTCTGGGCTGACCTGGGCTCGCCTTTCTCTTCAAAGCCCCCCGACGCTGACTAACGACCCTGCGGGTCACGACCTTTCACCTCAGGAGGCACGACCCCCGACTCATCTCGTTGTCTACTGCCCGACCCGACCTCCCCTCACCCCCCTCCCTCAGTATTCAATTCAAATGAGCTGCGTTGGGTATTAAATACTCGAGTAGCTGTAGCCAAAATCAAAACGATGAAAAAACAATATTTTCTGATTCTTTGAATATTTATTTTTGCATTATAAGTAACAAACAACGACATAGAAAAACAAAATTCAACAAATTGTGCCCAATCAATAAGACTATAAAACGCAAAATGACATCGCAACCGAGTAACAAGTTAATCAATAAAGCATAATTGAAGATCAATAAATTAGATGATCAATGATATGACTAATTAATGACGCGGTATGTTATGTGATGCTTCAGCAGGTCGGTCACCTGACATCCTGACCTCTGGGACTTTTAGGATGTTCATCTAGAGCAGCGGTTCTCAACCTGTGGGCCGGGACCCCCAGGGGGGGGTCGCCAAATTATTTTGAGGGGTCCCCAGATGATTAACTTATGTGCAACATTGTTTTCTCACTCACAACAGTAAACAAAGTATAGAGGGTTTCTGCACATTTCTGAAGTGACAATTTAAGGACTTTTTAATACCTCTAAAATTACAAATTATACACTGGCCAAATTGTCAATTAGAGGCAATAATTGTGAAAATAGCCGATTTACATGTAGATCTGCCATTTTCACAATAGAACCGTGGTACACAAAATGTAATGCATCAACTTAGTGCTCAGGGTGGGGGGTTCCCCAGTTAAAATATGATTATTTTGGGGGTCGCGGCCTGAAAAGGTTGAGAACCACTGATCTAGAGCAGCGGTTCTCAAACTGTGGACCAGGGCCCACTGGCGGGCCGCAAGTGGGCCCCCAAGTAATTGGCAAAACACTGAGATTTAATGATATAACTTTTATATTAAAAAGTGATACCAATGAATGAGAACTTAAAGAATGCTATGTTACAGTAGTTCCATTGATCCAAGCCGAAACACTCTGACAGATTGAGCATTAAAGCAAACATGCTCTGAAGAATTTGCGTGGCCCACCCATCAACAGTGGTGGAAAAAGTGTCACGTTTTACTTGAGCAAAAGTATCAATACGACAATGTAGAAATACTCTGTTATAAGTGAAAGTCTGGAAACAAAATTTACTTGAGCAAAAGTACAAAAGTATTGGCATCAAAATGTACTTAAAGTACCAGAAAGTACTCTTTGTGCAGAATGTCCAATTATAGGTTACAAATGTATAAAAGTCTTCTCACAACCACAAGCTTGTAGATTGGTTATTTTCGCTGACTGACACCATCGTACAACAAAGTATAAAATAGGGCTTGAGCGGTTAACTTTACTTTGCTGTCGGGATGAAACCTTGTATTTCCATATTTCTACTTTTTAATGGCTTTTTTTCTGTAAATGAATGCCCTTCCTCGTCACACACGAGTAGAACATTTTGCAGATCTAAAAGCTCACAACACTTGTAGATCTACTGTACTATGTTGGCTATATTTGACAAAAGATTGAATCAAAGTTAAGAGTGGTCAAGTGTGTCTGGGTTAAAATCTGGAACCAATGAAAAGCACAAACAGGAGCTTGACATGATCATGACATTGGATCCATTGGAGCAGGTTCCTTTTTTTCTGAACAGTTTTGGACATGGTTTAGAGCAGGGGTTCTCAAACCTTTTTAAGGCAGTGACCCCCAAAATAAACATATTTGAACTGGGGACCCCCACCCTGACAAGCACTTGGAATTGTAGGTATTACATTTTATGTGACTCGGTTCCACAGAAACCGATTTGCGAGGTGTTGTGAGCATGTAGATCTGCTATTTTCATCTCTTGCTTACTTAATATTTGACAGTTTGGTATTTAAATGGTCTTGAAAGTCCTTAAATTGTCACTTTAGAAATGTGCAGATACCCTGTATAGCCTACACTTATACTGTATGTTGGTCTGTTTACTGTTGAGTGAGAAAACGATGTTAACATTTAGATTTAGCTAAACATCTGCGGACCCCACACAATAATTTGGGGACACCAAGTTTGAGAACCACTGGTTTAGTGCAACCTAATCCTTCATTTCTGCCCCTCTCTCCTCCTCTTTCAATCCCTCTCTTCTACAGATATCTCTCTACCTTTCTCCCTCCTCCCCCTCTACCTGTACCTTCATTCCTCCTTTCCTCCTTCTCTCCATCTCTCCTCTTCCCACATTCATTCCCAACACCTCTATCTCTCTCATCTCCTGGCGACCTTAAAGGGATATTCCACTTTCAACAGGGAAACAGGGGAAGGGCTTCTCTCCACGTACACACCCATTGTAACTTCAAACTCCATTTTAACCATTATAGATTAATTAAAAACACCCATTATTTCTTCTGGTGACTCATACTATCCTCCTAATACGTGAGCAGGCTGTGTTTTATCCATAACCTTTTTCATTTATTCTTAATAATTATTTGGGTAAAAATTGAAAATATGAAATACAAAAAATAATTATTAAAAATAATGAAAAAAGTCATCGGAAAAACACAGCCTGCTCATGTATTAGGAGGGTAGTATGAGAATAATGGGTGTTTTTAATTAATCTATCATGGTTAAAATGAAGTTTGAAGTTACAATGGGTGTGTGTGGGGAGAGGCCCTGGGCCTAGAGGGCCTGGTAACATTTACATCAAATATCTAAGTATTTAATCAAGCAAATTAAAAACTGTTCAGGGTATTCATAAAAGCCTGGTTAGACGATAAAATTACCAAAAGTTTTTTTGAAAGTGGAATATCCCTTTAAACACCCAGAGTACTGCTGGTGTTTTCCAGTAGCGTATGTGTTATAGTGCTGCACAATATATCTTTATCGTATCGTTATCGAGGTATGACCATGCACAATATCAGTATCGGAAAAGGCAAGATATGGGCATTATATCGCCCTGGGTGATATATCGTCTATGCTGTTGCCTATATCGTTGCCTTTTGCTACTTGAATATCAAATAACAAGTGTTGGCACTTAAAATTAAGAGTGATATTGACTTGTTATTGTGCTGTTTTTTTTAAATAATACTTAGTTTTCACTGTTGTAACACTTAAAATATTGGATATGAAATGTGTATGGTAATATCGTATATTGTATCGATATTGAAATATTTGGTATAAATACTGGCCAAAATGCAAAACCTCCTATCTGAAAAAATCACTTTGTTGGGAAAATGAAAAAGAAAAATGTGTGTTCAACACCAAAACCTTCTATCTACTACTATTTCTGCTATTTCTACGTAAAAACCTCCTATCTGCAGTCGATAACATGCAGATATATTTATTTTAGGTCTTTAGGTCTGTTACAAGTATTACCATTAACATTTTTTATCAACTCACCCCCTTGGTGTGGTAAAAGTTTCACACCACCTGACACCAATCATTAGCAATCAACAAGGCAATGCAGATAGGAGGTTTTGAGCTTCAACATTTTGCCACTTACTGAAACTGAACAAAATCAAGATTTCTATTCACATGACATTTTTTACAAAATGAGGGGCAGAACGATCTTGACCATGTGCAGCATAGTCTGTTGTCCTCATTTCAAGTGAAATCCAAAAATCACGAAATTTTGCAGATGGGAGGTTTTGCATTTTGGCCATCGATCGTGCAGCCCTAGTGTGTTATCATCATCAGCAGCAGCTGCTTCAGTCTGGTCTGTCTGCTAATCAACCAGCTAGCTAGAGCACTGCAAACAAAACCAACCCCACGCTGTGAGCGCGCGTCTGCGTGCGTGCACGCACGTGTGTGTGTGTGTGTGTATTTTGCTGTGTTGTGTGTGTGTGTGTGTGTGTGTGTATTTTTCTGTGTAGAGTGTGTGTGTGTGTGTGTGTACAAAACAAAACAAGTAATTTCCTCGATGGTGTACTGTAATCATAACGAAGCTGTAGGCTAACAACCACAACAATTTAATAGAGGGTGGGGGTGGGTGGGGGGGTTTGACAGTGTGGTGTTTTTTTCCCGATTTGGACTCAGACATAGTGGCCTGATGTGTACATGCAATGATGTGTAGGCCTACATGCAATAATAACAGAAACAAATATTAAATATGAGAGCCGAGAGGGGGGACTGCCCATAAGTCCGAAGGTTCATTAGTCCGAAGGTTCATTAGTCCGAAGGTTCATTAGTCCGAATTTAGTTAGGGTTACTGAGGTTAAGGTTAGGGTTAGGGTTAGAGTTAGGCATAGTATTCTTAACAAATTCGGACTAATGAACCTTCGGACTAATGAACCTTCGGACCAATGCCATGGCACCGTCGAGAGGGAGGCATGCAGCGAAGGAGAGACAGACTTCAAGAACGAGAGAGAGAGCGATCAAGAAAATGTATATTGCTTGAATGGTGGGAAACGCCTCGATCTGTTTGCGTTCACACCAGACACTCTAAAGCGATATTTTCTCAAACGTACGCCTCAGCAAAACTCGCTTGAATGATTATTTGAATTGAAACATTTTTTCCAGCACCTGCACCAATCTTGCGTTTTTTTTGTCACTGATGACTCCAGGCGAGAAAGTTCAAATTATATTCTTGATTCTTTCATCTTTACAGTACAACGATGCGTCGTTGATCTGAAAGCAATGAGAGAAGTAAAGGATGGAATAAGTTAGTATTTGTCAAACCGGCAAGGAGGTAGAGGAATGTGCGTGCGTGCGTGTGTGTGTGTGTGTGTGTGTGTGTGTGTGTGTGTGTGTGTGTTTAATTAACTCTCAAATACCTGGAACGCGCCCGAGTCGCGTTAGATTTGAACCACTTTAACCATTATTTTATGCTTTAACTATTGAAAAATAGCAGATATACAAGCTCACAGCGCTGCGAGCTTGTAGATCTGCTATTTTTGAAAAATCGTGAAAATGTGTGCAAGTCTTTGAATATTTCAATAATTGTAGGCCTAAATGGGTTAAGAACACCCTCTGAATAGACACCTCTCCGTGTAGAAGCTGTTTCTTTTGTCTGGTCCCGCTGCTCAACAGAACCTGGATCAGCCCCTCTTTACAGACCTCTCCACAGGCCTGTATCCATTCATCTCCACTCTCTCTTTCACTCTCTTATTCTCTCTCTCTGTCTGTTTGTTTTACCCCCCCATCTCTCTCTCTCCCTCTCTCTCTCCCTCTGTCCATCTCGCTCTCTTCTTCTTCTGTCTTTGTCACCAATTTTTTCTCACTCTCTCCGTCGCTGTACCCCATCTTTGTTAACCCCCATCTGTCTAACTCCTCTCCTCTCCTATGCTCTGCTTTCCATTCCTTTCCCTTCCCTTCCCTTCCTCTCTGTAGGAGTCTAATTGTGTGTCTGATCAGTGTGTTGTGTCGAGTCAAGTTTGCGTGTGCGTGCGTGTGTGTGCGCGTGTGTCTTGTCTCACTGTGGGAACAGCAGCTCTGCACTCCAGAGCTGTTTGTGGGCCAATAGACTCTAACTATAGGCTAACTATAGACTCATAGGGTAGAGACAGAGAGACAGGGGGGGTTGGAGAAAGAGAAAGCAGGGCCCCCCCGCCGAACGGGGGCCCTCCAAAGTTTGTTTAAGAGGCTGAAAGCCAGAGAAAAGGAGAGGAGACGGAGAGAAAGAGAGAGAAAGCGTCCGCCCATTAAGGTAATTATATGAACCTGTGTCCCTCACAGCCTCTAATTGACCTTAATGTTTGTCTAATTGGGAGTAGGGGGGTCGGAGGGGAGGAGGAGGAGGAGGTGAAAAGGAGGAGGCCGAGGGTTCCTCGTTGACGAGACAAGGAGCTCCCCTCCCTCCCGCTTCCTGTCTGAAAGGAGGACATTCTCTCTCCCTCTTTCTTTCCACCGGTTCTTTCTCTCTTTTCTGTGTCGTTCGCACCTCGGTCCACAATGCCTGTCACCTCTTGCCTTTCTCACATTCACTCCGTGGCGCGCACGCGTGCTCGCACGCAGACGCACACGCGCACTTACGCGCATGCATGCAATTACACTCACTTTGACAACTACATTGCACTATAGGCCCCGCTGCACTGTATATCGTCGTTGTCGGGTGGAAACCTTGTATGTCCAAAACCGTTTGTTTTTGTATTTATCATTTTTTAAATGATTTAAAATACTGAAAATAGCCGATCTACAAGCACACAACGCCTCGCACCGCAAGGCGTTGTAGTTTTGTTCGACAGTCTTGTATGATGAAGCAGGGTTTTACTTTACGAAAAAACATACAAATTCAAAACTTGGAGATACAAGGTTTCTGCCCGACAGTGACGACATTATGTGTATTTCAACTTCACAAGTATTTGGGTGTTTTCGCTGATCTCGTGAAGCTAGCATTAGCGGTATGGCTGTCATTAGCCAAGTCAGGCATGGGCAGTCAGTCAGTGTGGAAAGGAAGCGTTGTGTTTGTTTGTGTTGCTATGGTAACATCCTGCAGGGTGAACAACCCGTTATTTTCACACCGACTCTCTCTCTCACCCCGCGGCCGAGCGCCTATCAGCCTCAGGTACAGAGGGGTGAACTCACCCCGGGGTGAGTGTTTCACCCCGTGATTAGAATGTAGAGTGAAACAGCTTGTCTACCCACCCCCATGGTCAGAGAGAGAGAGAGATGGTGTGTGCAACACAAAGATAGAATATCGGTGCTATCGGGTAGAAACCTGGTATCTCCACATTTCTTTTTATGTTTTTTTTTACTCCGTAAATTGATGCCCTGTTGCTTCATCATACAAGAGCGGCGCACAAAAAATGCAGATATACAAGCTCACAACGGGCCGCAATGTGGTGCATTGTGAGCTTGTAGGTTGGCTATATTCACTATTTTAAAATGGCAAAAATGTAGAAAAAGGGGAATGGTTTTGTACATGTGTGGTTTCCACCCAACATCAACGAATAGAGCATCGCAGTGGGCGTGGTTTACTGGGTCAGGGTACTAAAGTATCGTTCGATTTTCAATAGGAATTCAATTTTAAAAAATCATTTTTCTCTCAATTTTTTAATTTTCCAGCTCCCCATAAAATCAAATATTGGTTCATTTTTCCAATTTTCTAGCTTGCAAAAAAATCAGGAAAATGCTTCAATTTTGCTTCAATTTTTTAAATGTGTGATTCGTCTTTGTCATTATTTGATTTGGAACCGACAAAGGAAAAACATCTTTAAAAAAGGTATTTTTCATTTTTTACCACATTACGAATATCAAAAAATTGACCAATTTTTTAAATTTTCTAGCTTGCAAAAAAATCAGGAAAATGCTTCAATTTTTTAAATGTGTGATTCATATTTGTCATTATTTGATTTGGAACCGACAAAGGAAAAACATCTTTAAAAAAGGTATTTTTCATTTTTTTACCACATTACGAATATCAAAAAATGGACCAATTTTTCAAATGTTCTAGCTTGCAAAGAAATCAGGAAAATGCTTCAATTTTTTAAATGTGTGATTCGTCTTTGTCATTATTTGATTTGGAACCAACAAAGGAAAAACATCTTGAAAAAGGTATTTCTTAATTTCTTACCCCATTACAACAATCAAAAAATGGGCCCATTTTTCCAATTTTCTAGCCCACAAAAAAGTCAGGAAAATGCTTAAAATTTGCTCAATTTTTTGAATGTGTGATTCATATTTTGGCATTATTTGATTTGGAACCGACAAACAAAAAATAGGCCCATTATTCAATTTTCAAGTCCAGGAAAGAAATCGTCATCATGAATGTCACGTGACCACGTGTCAAGTCACATGGTACACAACTTCAAAATAAAAGCTGTAGGCTAGTCTAACATCCAACAAGTAATAGGATCAACATGCAGGCAGGCAGGGGGTCCATGAGGGGTTTACAAGGGGGTCCATGGCTGGTTCCCAAAGTGTGGTTTGGGGACCCCCAGGGTTTCTATGGCTGGTTCACAACAGCCTGGTACACGTACAGCCATGGCTGGTTCCCAAAGTGTGGTTCGGGGACCTCTGGAGGTCCATGACGGATTTCCAAGGGGGTCCATGGCTGGTTCTCAAAGTGTGGTTCGGGGACCTCTGGGGGTCCCTGAGGGGTTTCCAAGGGGGTCCATGGCTGGTTAGCAATAAGTGTGTTTAATTGCGACCGTAGTAGGTCGCAGTTACTTTTACACTCTCTACTATCCAAACCTCCACCAGCCGTCAGCCTGTCCTTCCCTCCGTCACGTCACTCGTCACACGTCACACTTTCCCCCTACTCATATCTCCGCCACCGTTGCCCCGATCCATGCCAAAATTTCCATACAAACTCCTTGCCTGCCAAACTACAACCTCGAAGGACCCCCGGAGCTCCAGGGACCCCCAGGTCCCTGGGGGACCCCCAGGTGTAAAAAATGACCAAATGTGCAAAAAAGACCACCCCAAAGGGGCTGCTCACGGGGAATTCCCGGGGACCACCGACTCCTGGTGCTCCAGAACGGATGCAAAAGTGGTGGCGCCCCCAGTGGAGGACCCCCTCCACTGCAGCTCACATAAAATGCCTTAACTCGGGCTAGGAGCGACCGGGAGAGCCGGGGCCGGTACCTATTCGTCCGCCTCGGCAGCGCGGAGACCCCACCTCTCATTTCTCATATGGCCCTCTTCTAGCGCCACCATGAGGCCGATTCTGCAAAACACATTTTTGGACACTGCTCCTAAAATTTTTGCCCTAAAATCACACAAATCGGTACACAGTATGTCTACACTCATGTCATCAACTTGGATCTGTCCCATATAGCGCCACCTTCAGGCCGATTTTTTAAAACACATTTTTGGACACTGCTCCTACAATCTTTGCCCTAAAATCACGCAAATCGCTACACAGTATGTCTACACTCATCTCATCAACATGGATCTGTCCCATTTAGCGCCACCTTCAGGCCGATTTTTTTAAACACATTTTTGGACACTGCTCCTACAGATTTTGCCCTAAAATCACACAAATCGCACAGTATCTCTACAGTCATGTAATCAAAACGCATCTGTCCCATCCAGCGCCACCATCAGGACGATTTTGGTAAAACAAACTTTTGGCCTTTTTGTGGAGATAAGCGACCAACGGTCGCTTATCTCCCGATTAGGGAGTCTTACTGGTAGTGTAATAGGTGAAATAGTGTAATAGTGCATTCTTATCAAAACCTCCACCAGCTGTCAGTCTGTCAGTCAGTCTGTCAGTCAGACTTTCAGTCACACTTTTGCCCTTCTCATAGTGGTTTTGGCTGCCAAACCACTACCCCATTTCTCCCTCTTCTAGCGCCACCATGAGGCCGCTTCTTGCAAAACACATACTTTTTTGGACACTGCTCCTACAAATTCTGCCCTAAAATCACGTAAAGCGGTACACATTATGTCTACACTCATGTCATCAGCATGGATCTGTCCGAGATAGCGCCACCATCAGGGCATCCTAAAATCACGCTTTGCTGTGATTTTACGCTTTGCGTGATTTTACGGCAAAATCTGTAAAAGCAGAGTCCAAAAATGTCTTTGAAAAATCGCCCTGATGGTGGCGCTATCTTGGACAGTGTCAACCCAGTGTAGACATACTGTGTACCGCTTTGCGTGATTTTAGGGCAAAATTTGTAGGAGCAGTGTCCAAAAATGTGTTTTGCAAGAAGCGGCCTCATGGTGGCGCTAGAAGAGGGAGAAATGGGGGTAGTGGTTTGGCAGCCAAAATCACTATGAGAAGGGAAAAAGTGTGACTGAAAGTCTGACTGACAGACTGACTGACAGACTGACAGCTGGTGGAGGTTTTGATAGTAACTGCAACCTGACGGTCGCAATGACACTATTATATTATTACACTTATTACAATATTACACTATTACCCTTATTGCGCTATTACACTACCAGTAAGACTCCCTAATAGGGTGATTTTAGGGCAGTGTCCAAAAATGTGTTTTCAAAAATCGGCCTGAAGGTGGCGCTATATGGGACAGATCCATGTTGATGACACGAGTGTAGACATACTGTGTACCGATTTGCGTGATTTTAGGACAAAAAATTTAGGAGCTGTGTCCAAAAATTTGTTTTGCAAGAATCGGCCTCATGGTGGCGCTAGAAGAGGGTCATGTGTGAATTGATGGGTGGAGGTTGTGGTTTGGCAGGCAAGGAGTATGTGTGCAAAATTTGGCATGGATCTGGGCAACGGTTGCGGAGATATGAGCAGGGCAAAAGTGTGACGTGTGACAGACAGACAGACAGACTGACGGACGGACGGACGGACGGACGGACGGACGGACGGACGGACGGACGGACGGACGGACGGACGGACGGACGGACGGACGGACGGACGGACTCACAGCTGGTCGAGGTTTTGATAGTAACTGCGACATAACGGTCGCAATAACATTTATGCTATTTCAATATTACAAGTAATGCACTATTACACTATTTCACCTATTACACTACCAGTAAGACTCCCTAATCGGGAGATAAGCGACCGTAGGTCACATGTATACACAAAGAGGGCTGTAACTGCCATTGGTTCCTAGTTGTGTGGGCAATGTGTAGACATACTGTGTACCGATGTGCGTGATTTTAGGGCAAAATCTGTAGGAGCAGTGTCCAAAAATGTGTTTAGCAAGAATCGGCCTCATGGTGGCGCTAGAAGAGGGCCATGTGAGAAATGAGGGGTGGGGTCTCCGCGTTGCCTTGGCGGACGAATAGGTACCGGCCCCGGCTCTCCCGGACACTCCTAGCCCGAGTTACGGCATTTTATGTGAGCTGCAGTGGAGGGGGTCCTCCACTGGGGGCGCCACCACTTTGGCATCCGTTCTGGAGCAGCAGGAGTCGGTGGTCCCCGGGAATTCCCCGTGAGCAGCCCCGTTGGGGTGGTCATTTGGTCATTTTTGCATATTTGGTCATTTTTTACATCTGGGGGTCCCCCAGGGACCTGGGGGTCCCTGGAGGTCGGGGGTCCATGGAGGTTGTAGTTTGGCAGGCAAGGAGCGTGTGTGCAAAATTTGGCATGGATCGGGCCAACGGTTGCGGAGATATGAGCAGGGCAATAGTGTGACGTGTGAGGTGTGACAGACAGAGGGACAGACAGACAGACAGACAGACAGACAGACGGACAGTTTGTGCAGGCTGTGATAGTAAGTAGCGACCTACGGTCGCAATTACACTTATTGCTAACCAGCCATGGACCCCTTTGGAAACCCCTCAGGGACCCCCAGAGGTCCCCGAACCACATTTATTGCTAACCAGCCATGGACCCCCTTGGAAATCCGTCATGGACCTCAAGAGGTCCCCGAACTACACTTTGGGAACCAGCCATGGCTGTACGTGTACCAGGCTGTTGTGAACCAGCCATAGAAACCCTGGGGGTCCGCAAACCACACTTTGGGAACCAGCCATGGACCCCCTTGTAAACCCCTCATGGACCCCCTGCCTGCCTGCATGTTGATCCTATTACTTGGATGTTAGACTAGCCTACAGCTTTTATTTTGAAGTTGTGTACCATGTGACTTGACACGTGGTCACGTGACATTCATGATGACGATTTCTTTCCTGGACTTGAAAATTGAATAATGGGCCTATTTTTTGTTTGTCGGTTCCAAATCAAATAATGCCAAAATATGAATCACACATTCAAAAAATTGAGCAAATTTTAAGCATTTTCCTGATTTTTTTGTGGGCTAGAAAATTGGAAAAATGGGCCCATTTTTTGATTGTTGTAATGGGGTAAGAAATTAAGAAATACCTTTTTCAAGATGTTTTTCCTTTGTCGGTTCCAAATCAAATAATGACAAAGACGAATCACACATTTAAAAAATTTAAGCATTTTCCTGATGTTTTTGCAAGCTAGAAAATTGGAAAAATTGGTCCATTTTTTGATATTCGTAATGTGGTAAAAAAATGAAAAATACCTTTTTTAAAGATGTTTTTCCTTTGTCGGTTCCAAATCAAATAATGACAAATATGAATCACACATTTAAAAAATTGAAGCATTTTCCTGATTTTTTTGCAAGCTAGAAAATTTAAAAAATTGGTCAATTTTTTGATATTCGTAATGTGGTAAAAAATGAAAAATACCTTTTTTAAAGATGTTTTTCCTTTGTCGGTTCCAAATCAAATAATGACAAAGACGAATCACACATTTAAAAAATTGAAGCAAAATTGAAGCATTTTCCTGATTTTTTTGCAAGCTAGAAAATTGGAAAAATGAACCAATATTTGATTTTATGGGGAGCTGGAAAATTAGAAAATTGAGAGAAAAATGATTTTTTAAAATTGAATTCCTATTGAAAATCGAACGATACTTTAGTACCCTGACCTTACTGGTCCCACAAAAAAATCTCCTGTTCATTTTCCTCAGACTTTCACGAAAATATTTATAACAATTATGTTAAGCCTAGAACCAAGCCATCCAGGATTGCAGTGAATCATGACCATAAAACCTTTGTTTCTATGAAAAGAACATTTTGAAAAGCGCTAAACAAAGGTTATTTATTAAATGTAGTATATCAAATAATTTAATATTAAAATATGTTTTCACATAGGATCAGAGGTTTTATCGTCATGATTCACTGCAATCCTGGATGGCTTGGTTCTAGGCTTAACATAATTGTTATAAATAGTTTTGTAAAAGTCTATGGGGAAAATGAATGGGAGATTTTTTTAGTGGGACCAGTAAACCACTTCCGCTCCGGTGCTCTATACAAGATGGTGGGAAGCGAAGCATGGGCGAACGGGGAAGACGGAGGAAGACTGGTGGAGGAGAGAGAAAGAGACTTGTATGGAGGAGTGTCAGTCAGTATTCTCCTCTTAAACGCAGTAACATTTCTCCTCCTTTCGCAGACAAAAGGAGGAAAACGTATTTGCGAGCAGGTGCGTTGAAATCGCCTCCCCAGTCCGTCAGTGAGCCAGCATCAGAATGATTCTGTGTCTGTGAGAGATGATCTGCAATGTACTAAAGAAACACACGCACGCACGCACGCACGCACGCGCGCCGAAATACCCTTTACGTTGAATGCCTTTTGTCATTGATGAAAACAAAATAAAAAACGAATAAAAGCTAAGCTATGATGACTAAAACTAAGACTAAACTAAAGAACAAATTAAAAACTAGACTAAAATGTTAGGGAGGGACTGATGGACAAGAGATCCAGTAGAACTAAAAGAAAAGTCATTTTATGTTTGGTTGCGCTCCTGTGTTGCGCTTGTAGATCTTCTATTTTCTGCATGCAACCAAGTGTAAAATCAACCATTACAACGGCATCAAGGCCCACCGATTGGAACTAGAGATGCCCCGATTGCAATTTTTGGGGCCGATACTGATTACCGATCAACTGGAATCAGTATCTGCCGATACCGATATTCCCGATATTACAGCGTCAAATCCATAAATTCTTCTATTTATTGTGTTACTGTAGCAGCATTTATATATTCAATCATTCTTCTTACAAAACATTGGCATTGTATATTAAGTATAAACATCAGGAGATTGCAGGCTGAGGTCCTTTAGGAGTTGAAGCTGAGGTTACATTCAGTCCCACAGATGAATATTGTGAAAATCGCTGATCTAGCTTGTAGATCGGCAAAGCCGATACCGATCAAAGCCGATAGTGGCATTATCAGCCCATAGCGATAACTCACCGATCAATCGGCACATCTCTAATTGGAACCCTGTGCGTCCCTGGACCCCACCTTGAGAACCACTGTGAAACTATGATAACTATATACAGTACACTGTCTCCCTCTCAGCTGTTCTACTAGTACTGCCTGTCTGCCTCAGCAGAGACAGTAGACAGTCCACAAAATAAGAAGAACAAAGAAGCTTGACGGACACTTCCTGAAACCGAATGTATTTTAAGAGTATAGTGCATTGTGGGTCATCAGATGTGCTCAGACCCGAAGGGCCTCAAAACTTTGAAACGACGCACTCCCCAAAACTACACACACACACACACACACACACACACACACACACACACACACACACACACACACACACACACACACACACACACACACACACACACATAAGCGGAGCTATTAGGGAGGTGATAGAGTCATTACAGGTCTGATGAGATGAGCTCTCAGCGGTGCCATAGCGCCGCTAGCTTACTCACCAACGCCGCCGCGCTCTGATTGATTGGCAGGCCACTGGGGGTGGAGGAGAGGAGGGGTGGATGAAGGGATGCAGACGGAGGGGAGAGGTGGGGGTGGGGGGTTCATGTGATGGGAACCACTTGAGAGTCTTTGAATTGCCTTCTCCTTGCACTCCAATCAGGAAACTGGATGGACAGATGAATGAAGTGTCTCTCTCTCGCTCTCTCTCTCTCTCTCCCTCTCTCTCTCTCTCTCTCTCTCACTTTCCATCTCCCCTCCTCCCCTCCCTCCGTTCTTCACACGTTCTCTCTCCGGTCTCGGGTGAACAAGAGAGAGAGAGAGAGAGAGAGAGCAGAGAGCTCATGTGGGAGCGTTTGACAGCAACACAATCACACGTCTATTCACTTCTCTCTATTCCAACCGCCACCCCCCACCCACCCACAACCCCCCCCCCCCCCCCCCCCCCCCTCATGGTCGTGGTCGTCTTGCCCCCCCCCCCCCCCCCCACTAACACACACACACACACACACACACACACACACACACACACACACACACACACACTGACACACACTGACACACCAAGCTGCGGGGCCAATTAGACGGGAGGTTAGTAAAACCCATAGCTTCTGAATAACACAAAAGGGTCTTTTGGTGGATTTTGGACAGGTGTCTGATTTGGCCGCGGGATACTGAGACACTGAGACTGTCTGGCACAGTGAGAGTGTGGACAGCAACACACTGGGACATCAGGGACAGTCCCTGTCTGTCTCACTGCCCTATAGTGTCTCACTGTCCCAGTGTCTCCGACACTGAGGGCGATGGGACAGTGAGATAGACACTGTTTGTCAGTCAGTCTGACTGTTTTTCTGAGAGATGAAGCAGGTGATGGAGATTTTTTTGATTTTCATCTATTTCATAGATAGATTCATAGACTTGTTTGACAGCACTGTCATCAGTCTATTTTGGATTCATATTAATGTGTATTTTCAGACATTTAACCACTTAAATCATCGATATTTTGTAAACTTGACCCTTCACTCTGTACTTGGTCTGTTCTTTTTTACCTCTACACCAAACCTATTTGCCGAAAATAGCCGTTCTACAAGCTCTCAACGCCTCGCAGCGCGAGGCTTTTGAGAGCTTGTAGTTCTGCTATTTTTCTCCTCGGAATAGGGATGCGAGGGTTCAAGTTATAATTTAAAATAATTATCCTATCACACAAGGATATGGCGGCCCCCCTGTAGGGGGTCCCGGACCCCCTGTTGAAGACCCCTGATCTAAACGATGTGCACAAGAGTGTGCGTGTTTGTTTACCTGCCCGTCTGTCTGTTTGACTCTCTCTGTCAGTGTCTCCGCCTGTCTGTGTCTCTGTCGCGGTCCCAGGGATGGACGGCTGACACAGCTTTAGAAGACAAATGTTGTTCATACATACACACGGGCTAGTGCACACATATTACACACGCGTTTAGCCGCGCTGTGTCTGTTTGTCTCTGGGTTTGTTATCCTCAACAACACGGACGGACGGGCGGACGGACGGACGGACACACACACACACACACACACACACACACACACACACACACACACACGGTTCATGGGTTCAGCTAAGGAGAAGAGGCGATAGAGAGGAGGAGGAGAAGAGATGAAGCTGTGACAGATGTGGGGGCTGGCCAATCAGAGATCTGCCTCAAGGGGGCAGTAGGTATTCACAAGCGCACACACACACACACACACACACACACACACACACACACACACTTTCCTCTTCTAGATAGTTTTGATTGATTGAAGTATTTATTAGAAGTTTGCATAGGGAAAGTTACCCATCAGTTCCCATCAGGTGTCACCTGTCGGGCAGAAAACCTCGTTATCTCCAAGTGTGAGGCGTTGTGTGCGTTGTGACAGCAACAGTTTCTGCTCTGCTTTCTGCATCTTCTTGGGTCACTCCGGCCACCTGCGCTCTGTCCTCTCTCACCGCATCCATGCACCTCTCTCCTCTTCTCCTCTTGCCTTGGCAGCTCCATCCTCAGCATCCTTCTCCCCAGCCCACAGTGTGTGAGGGTATTATTAAGTTCTGAAGGGTCTGTGAGTCTGTGCCAAGGTGCCATATCCCATGACATCACAACATACAATATATTTTATGCCCATACATGGAGATCCCTATCTGAACCAGCCACACAGATATGGGCCATGTCTTGGCCATCTGGCCAGTGATATATATCGATGACATCAGGGACCTTCATATAGTGTATGGGCATAAAAGGGATTCTGGGGAATACCCACATACGGTGATGTCACCTGTGATATCACCTGTGATGTCACAGTGATGTGTCAAGGGAACCACAGTGTCAGGTACGCTGTTTTCACTAGTTTGGGAACCACTGCATTACGAAAACAGACTACAGACATTAATCGGTAATTTCCAAGTTGGGCGCTTCCCAAAGAATCTCTCCATGCCTCGATGCCTGGTGTGTATCTGTGTGTGTGTGTGTGTTGTGTGCGAGTCGTCGTCTTCTCTTCAAGGGATTTGAAATCTACTTCTCTGCTTTTTATTGCCTCGGGGCATGCCGACGCCTCCTGTTGTTTAGGAGTAGGACTGCACTTGGGTATCACACTTCTCTCCCGATTTTGCTAGCCCCGATCCGGAAAATACTGGATCCGGAAACTACCGGTGCTAGTCCAGAAACTAGTGGTGCTTAAGCACCAAAAGCCACCGCGTAACTCCGCCACTGGACCATAAGTATTAAATGTCAAAAACTGTCTAAACGGCGAAATACATTCTCCTATAGAACCATGTCTCTGTGTTGTTGTTCTCCTATAGAACCATGTCTCTAAGCCTCTCTGTGTTGTCGTTCTCCCGTCCAGGAACCTGCAGAAGTTGAGTCTGTATGGAGACACCTGTGTTCTTCAGGAGGAAGGTCTGATGGACAGCTCCTGTCTGGACCAGATCCACCAAGGAGACAAGAAGATCAAAGAGTAAGATATTCACATAGTGTCTGTAAGATTCTTCTATGACCCGTCCGCCCTGTCTTCTGGGTTAAATAGGCTATAATTATGCACAGTAGCCATTTTGGAGAGAAGTTGGGTCTCTTCTCACTTCCTCGAAAGGTGTTACCAATGATACTAATGAAGGCACAGTGGTTCTCAAACCTTTTATTTCAAGGACCCCCATTACGGGTCCATTTGGTTCCATTTGTACAATAGTGTTGTATGTGTAGTATATGTGTACATATACTGTATGTATGTATATAGTATATAGTATACACAATACTGTATTTTTACCCTAACCTTTTTGTCTTGAGATATAAAACATGCTACAGGCAAACATCTTTTCGCTAATGAGCTGAAACATGATTCTCAGTTTACTTCTGCTGTCGGAAATTAGCTGAAAGCCAAATTTCACCACCTGTGTGTGTGTGTGCTTGTTTGTGTATGCACGTGTGTGTGTGTGTGTGTGTGTGCGTGTGCGACTGTGCGTGTGCGTGTGCGTGTGCGTGCGTGTGTGTGTGTGTGTGTGTGTGTGTGCGTATGAAGTTTCTCAGCAACAATTTTGATCATTCCCATTTGCATGTGTGAAGGTACTGATTTGAGCTGTCACACGGCGGAGCAGTTTAACTATAACGTTGGAATAATATTTCGTAGGAGCTGGAGAAACGCGCCGGTCGCTGGGAGCCGCTCTCCTCGCCGCGACTCCTTTCTCTCGGCGGATGAAAGCTGTGATTTATAGTGACATATTTCATAATCACGCTGGAATAAAAATATTTCATAATAGTGCAGGGAACAGGAGGAGAGAGGGGTGGAGAGCGAGAGGAGGGAGAGAGGGGGGGGGGGGGGGGGGGGGTTGACAGGCATGGGTGATGTGGAGCACTACATGCCACAGTGGGAGACTGGCACGCACATACGTGTGCACGCACGCAGACACACACATACTCACACTCTCAGAGCAAAATTAACATTAGGATTTTTACTCTCGCGTAGCCAAGACGATCATAGATTTCCGCATATACTGAAATGTCTAAACGGGCTACAACTCGGTGTAAACTATTCGGAAATCCTAAAACAAGCTGTGTTTCAGTGCTGATACAAAGACTTGAGACCAGGATTGGTTTCTGAAGCGTTGGGCCTAGGTTTGTCTGTTGGCCCCTACACTGAATTGTAGGTATCGGTATAGGTGGAGATCTCTGATTGTCTGACTTACATGAAAATAACAGTGTAAAGACACACAAGCAGAGACACACAGGCACACATGCATGCAAGAGTAAATAATGTAAGCACACACACACACACACACACACACACACACACACACACACACACACACACACACACACACACACACACACACACACACACACACACAGTCAGATTTTGGTTCTTTGCACATGAACAGAACTGTATGCTATACTATTGTCAGGATCTCTTGAACATGAAGCAGGAACTCAAAGCCAAACGCAGGGGACATGGATAACGATGAAGACTTTTACTTATAACACTAGACAATTACAGCACAATCATACACATAATTAAATTACAGCACAATCATACACATAATTAAGACAGCCCATTATTCTGTCTGTTAGGTTAGGGATGGGGTAACGTAATGTGTAACACTGGTAATGTGGAATTCTGGATCAATCAGTAATTTATGAAGTAAGAGGAGTCAGACAATATTCTGGGTGGTGATGGATATGCTTTAACATACATGATATCAGGGAGAGTACAATAACACTCAGTTCGGTGGTACGATAGTTCTGCCAACAAACTCAGGGATCAGATCATAGTTATACTAGTTGCTAGGACAACTTGTACCGTAACAAGACAGGCTGTACCAAAACGATAGCTATCAGGCCTAAATTCTGCCTCAACACTCACACACAAATAAGCGTATACAGTACATTAACTCTAAACATAACTCAAGCAAACACAGACAAACCTAACTCAACCAAAATACAATGATTTCCGCATAGTCTAGTACACTCGGGCAGTCTTTTAAGTCCCTGGAGCTTGTTAGCCGACTGGGCACAGTTGGCGCTCTCAGGTGTGTCCACTCAGGGTAATCAGGGCACAGAATCCAGGCCAAACTGGAGTGGGGAAAGGGGACGACACCAGGACAAACTTTGGGGGCAGAGGCTGTGACTGACTATTATACAGGGCTGTATTAACCATTGGGCCGGTGGGGCCGTTGCCAGGGGCCCTTGGCTCTCAGGGGCCCTTGGGGGAACTGGCCTGCGTGGTCAATGACAATTTGCAAAAATTAAATGTATATTTTAAGCTAAAATCAAATGTGTGGGCCCCTCCTCTGTTGTCTACAGGTGCTTTCTTGGTCCACAGATGATCATCATGGCTTAAAGGTGATACACCATGCATTTAAAAAGTATTTATGTCATATTGTTTATGTCCCAAAAACGTTTTTCAAAAGGTTTGAGGCTAAATTACCTCCTGAATAGAGAGCCTCTCATTTTTGAATGGCTCTCAGAGCATTTTCCAGCTGCAGTACCACCTTTGGCCTGAACTGCGCCCCCCCCCCCCCGCCCCCCCCAAAAAAAAAAAAAAAAAAAAAAAAAAAAAAAAATTGAAAAAAAAAAAAAAAAAAAATTTTTTTGGGGGGTGGGGGCCCCTAAAAAAAAATCGGCCAGGGGCCCTCGCGGGGGTTAATCCGTCCATGCTATTATACTATACTATACTTAAGCAATATTACACGAGAGGGTGTGCTGTATCGTCAGATATCATCACACCTGCATTGCCTGTTGGCAGCGCCACCATTGAGTATAATATTGCGATTATACAACTGTTGCCATTAAAAAACATGTCAACTTAATTTCATTGTAATTAAGATATTCAATAGAAATTTGTAATTTTGTAATGCCACATTTAGATACTGTACTATGTCCCTGAACTCCACATGAAAACTGCTTGCCTAGCCGCTAGCATAGTGCTGGGACAGGCAGCCCCGGAAGCTTTTTTTGCGAACAGCGCAGCTGATTTCTTTCATTAATGAGAGTGGTACAATAATGCTGAATATAATCACGGTCACATGATTGTTTCAACCAATCAGATTGCTTCGTTGGAAACTACCAGTTGTATACTATACTATACTATGCTATACTATACTATACTATACTATACTATACTATACTATACTATACTATACTATAGTGTGTGAGACAGTGGATACAATTTGTATTTCTACAAATGATCAAAAGTGTGTTGCGTGTGTGTGCATGCGTGCGTGCATGCGAGCAGAGTTGATTACCCACACACTCATTATATGGAAGTCTCCATAAGCTTCTACTAACACCTGATATAGAGCGGTGTGTGTGTTGTAATTCCTAGTCTCCTGTTAATCTCTCTCTATCTCAAATTGGTTTTGCAACCAGAGGAACAATAACACCTCTGTCTGCTCTCCCAAAATGCATGCACTCACATCCATATCCCCCCCTCCCCACACACACACGCACGCACACACGCACGCACGCACGCGCGCGCACACAGAAGTCTGGGGAGATTTCAGCCACAAAGGTTACTCACTGGAGCTCTGTGTGTGTGCTTGTGTGTTTGTGTGTGTGCCTGTGTGCTTGTGCGTATTATTTTTACCAAACTTATAAACTACTCTTTAATCACAAATTGTAAGCATGACTGGGTGCCATGATGTTTAGTTAGATTCTAATTGAAGCTCTTTGTCAATGACGGAGTCTATTCAAACATGTGCAAACAGTTAATGGCAGAATAGACTCACCTTCTGTGTCAATGTAATTTGTAAAAGTATACTACACATGGAAATAACTAGATAAACCTAGACATTAAGCCCATCCACTACTTTTTTTCATGGCTTTTCAGCAACAAGATGAGCCCAGGAGAGAAGTTCAGGTATCACTGCACCAACAGCAAAACAGGAGAAGCACAGGTAAGGGTAAAATTAAGCAATAAGCCAGAAGAGGCCTCTGGTTACCTGGTATTTTGTGTGGGGCTGAGAGGCGTCGTGAGACCAACCCTCTCAGCCAGAGCAGAACCTCTGCCCCCAATTTTTTGCATGGGCCTGTTATAGTGCCACCAGGAGGCGAATTTGTGCAAAATACATTTTTGGACAGTACTCCTACAGATGTTGTCCAAAATTCACACCGATGGGTACACATTATCTCTATAGTCATTAACTACAACTAAATTGGTCTTTCTTTCAGATTTTTCATATTCCATCCTGATTGGCTAAGATTGGCTTCCAAAGTTTGCAAGAGTGCTCCCTTTTGAACAAAATGCCTCAAATCATGCGAAAGTTTTCACGCACATTCCCACTAGACCGAGGAAGAAATGCCAGTTCAACATTTTCAAATCAGCCTCATCGTGGTGCTATAACAGGCCGATTCGTGTTTAAGACTTTGTATGCTTACTCCCTAGAGGCAAAGGAAAAACCTTTTCCCTGCATTTTATAGCGCCACCAGCACCAACACATTTTTTGATATTGCTCCTTCAGTTTTGTTAAAAAAAACCACAAAAGTCAAGTGATCAAGACCGATATTTCATATTCCATCCTAGTTGGCGTACAGTACATTGGCTTCCAAAGATTACAGGATTGGTCCGTTTTGAACAAAATACCTCAAATCATAAACGCAGCTTGCGATTTCCGTGCAATTTTGCACGCAAATTCTCAATAGGCCAAGGAACAAATGCCACCCTTTTTCACATTGGCCTGTTATAGCGCCACTAACAGCTACATTTTTACAAAACACATTTTTGGAACAAAATGCCTCAAATCATGACAGGCCGCAGATGATATGGCACCCTTTTCACATTTTACCTGACCTGGCGGAGAACTGTGCTCGGAAGAGTACTGCTTCTAGTTAGCTTTGTAGAAGCTTTGTAAAGGTGTGAATGTGATGTACAGTATTCTTGACTTGTAGTCAATGGGCCAAACATGCAATTACACCAGTATGGTTCTTTCATATATCACAGTGGTTCTCAAACCTTTTTAGGCTGTGACCCCCAAAATAAACATATTTGAAATGGGGACCCCCACCCTGACAAGCACTCGGAATTGTAGGTATTACATTTAATATGACTCAGTTCCACAGATAAATATTGTGAACATTGCGAGGCGTTGTGAGCATGTAGATTGGCTATTTTCACAATGTTCGCCTCTTGCTTACTTAGGACAGTTTGGTATTAAAACGGTCTTGAAAGTGCTTAAATTGTCACTTTATAAATGTGCAGATACCCTGTATACACTTATGTAGGTTTGTTTACCGTTTAGTTTTTTTTACATTATACTAATCATCTGGGGACCCCACAAAATAATTTGGGCACCCCACTTGGGGTCCCGACCCCAAGTTTGAGAACCACTGATATATCATATATAAGATAGGCCTATATGTACAACATAGGAACTGTGCGTTTAAATATTAAAAAAACATCATATAACACATATTCATGACTTCCCTGCCTCCCCCTTTTCTCACGTCTATATGAATAAATATGGGTGTCGTCTGTATGGAGAATACATCATCACAGTCTGTCACTCTACTAAATATACCCTCACCCTCCTTCTGTCCAACCACCCATCTATCACTGCATGTCTTCCTCCATCAATCCATACCTTCCTTCTTTATCCATTCCACACCTCTCTCTCTCTCTCTCTCTCTCTCTCTCTCTCTCTCTCTCTGGCTCCCTTTCACTCCCTCTCTCTCCCTCTGGCTCTTTATATACATTTGCATAATGTGTGTATGTCTGACTAGTTGATATATTTTCCCCTCCCCATTCTGTCATACTATTTTTCTTTCTCTGACTCTCTCTCTACCTCCTTCTTGCTCTTTCTTCGTCCCCACTGTCCCCTAATTTATTTCTCTTGTATTCTTTCCTTCTTCTACTCCCTCGTTATTTTTGCATTCTCGCCCCACCCCCTCTCCTCTGTGAAGGAGGTGTACTGTACTATAATGCCACCTCTCCTCCTCTCCACCTGAGCAGCTTTCAATCAAAGCTAGGATGAGGAGGAAAGGCTGAGATGGAAGGCCTGCTGGTAGGGCGTGGCGGTGGCTCAGGAAGTAGAGCAGGTTGGTGGTTCAAATCCCGGCTCCTCCTGTCCACATGTCGAAGTGTCCTTGGGCAAGACACTGAACCCCACATTGCCCTCCAATGAGTCGGTCGGTGTCCGCTGGTGTGTGAGTGGGGGAAGTGAAGACGCTAAGTGTAAAGCGCTTTTAAAATGCAATCTAGTATTATCTGATTGTAGACCAAAAGGGTGATGTACATGTTACAACATCTTTTACACATCTGCTAAAATAATAAACAGTATAGAGGAAGACAAGGGAAGGGAAGAGGGCGAGAGAGAGAGAGAGAGAGACTGTTGTGTTGGGACGAGAGACAGAGTGTGATTGTATTGTAGCACTCACAGCAGGGAGGCTGTAGGACAGATAACAAAGGAGAGGTGTGCGTATGTGTGTGTGTGTATGTGTGTGCGTGTGCGTTTGTGTTTGGACCTTTATGCTTGTGAATACCAGAAAGTTTGCTGGAAAGAAACTCGCCTGGGCTGATGGTTTTTGATTGATTGATTGAGTTATTTATTAGAAGTTTTGGATGGGAAAAGGTACATCAGAAAGATATGCGTAATCCTAACCTTATTCTCAGTAAAACAAATACAAGAATAAAAATCTTGGCGAGTTTCTTTCCGGCGACTCTACCGGTTACCTTGCGTGCAGCCCGTCTAGTGCGATACGGCAAAATTCACGCTGAACGCACGCTGACAAGGACAGATCTAATTTGAATGAAGTTCATCTCAACCGACTTTATTCAAATCCTGTGCGTGTGTGAGCTCTTGAAGCCAATGAAAGCAGCGCGGCTCTGCGTGTAGGTATGGCTGTGGGGAATGACAGGGAAGTGATCCGACAGAGCGACTGTCAATCAACAACAACCGTCCGTCGTGGACTGGAGGGGCACAGAATTGTGTTCCTATATGTGCTTAGACTGCGTGCGTGTTTCTTTGGTGTGAAAGCCCGTTAACAGACAATACCTACGCGTGTACATGCCTGCACGCACGCACGCCCACACACAGTGCTGTCAGTCTGGTTAAAAACAGCTGCTTTCTCACACACACACGCACACACACGCACACACACATTCAGCTGCAGATGTTACTTTAACATTATTACACACAAACATGCACACTTCATACGCACTGTGTCAAGTCAGTAATAAATGCACCTAACGTTTATTTTCTCAGAGTTATCTGAGAACTGTATGTCCTGATCGTGTGTGTGTGTATGTGTGTGTGTGTGTGTGTGTGCGCGTGCGCGTGTGTGTGTGTGAGGTAACCATGATAGCTAGCTTCACTCGTCTTGTAAAAACAAACACTGAAATTAACACACATGCACACACACACTTAGCCTACACGAACACACACACACACACACACGGATAGGCTGTCCACAGACTAAGCTTCTATTTTTCTCCCTGAACATTCTGCCAAGAGTGTGTGTGTGTGTGTGTGTGTGTGTGTGTGTGTGTGTGTGTGTGTGTGTGTGTGTGTGTGTGTGTGTGTGTGTGTGTGTGTGTGTGTGTGTGTGTGTGTGTGTGTGTGTGTGTGTGTGTGTGTGTGTGTGTGTGTGTGTGTGTGTGTGTGTGTGTGCGCGCGTGCGCGCAAGATACAAAGGTGATAAGAGCACACACGTTTTCTCTCATACTCTTTCTGACACAGACACACACACACACACACACACACACACACACACAGTGAGAGTGCAGATGGCCTTATATTCACATCTCCTGCCAAACAGATGGACCTGGCTGCATTCATTCACTGCTGTGGACACACACACACACACACACACACACACACACACACACACACACACAGACACACACGTCATACACAAACAAGGTTCTGAATCACTCAAAAGCTTTTAAACAGACACACACACACACACACACACACACACACACACACACACACACACACACACACACACACACACACACACGCATGTGCACATGGACATAGACCCAGACATACAATCACATGCATCTACTGTACTCATTTGCACATTTACAAGATCACTAAACGTAACAAACACACACATTCATGTCATACACCCACACATACACAAACCTACACAGACAGACACACACACATATAAACAAACCTACATGGATACAGATACACACTCACACACACTCACACACACACACACACACACACACACACACACACACACACACACACATACACACACACACACACGTAGATCTCCAGTGGCAGAGGTCCAGACACAGTACCCTGTGCCTCCCAGTCTGTCTAATTAACACAACAGTATCAATATTGATGATGGCCATTTTACTCGTCTGTCTGTCTGTCTGTGTGTCTGTCTCTCTTCAGGCTCTAACCGTACACCTGTCTGTCTGTCCTCAGGTTCATACACCTGTCTGTCTGTTTGTCTGTCTGTCTGTCTGTCTGTCTGTCTGTCTGTCCAATGCATTCTCAGCTTGGGACGGATTTGACCAAACGTCAACATGCGACCCCACGGGTGTACCCACGGGCTCACATGATTATTGTCACTGTCGGTCGCGACGAAATGTGTACATTTTTTCGCAAAGTAAAGCCCTGCTTCAACACACAAGGCCGTCGCACAAAAGTAGTGAAAACAGCCAATGTACAAGCACACAACGCCTCGCACCAATCATTTAAAAAATGATAAATACAAAACGAACGGTTTTGGACATACACGGTTTCCACCCGACAACAACGATATGACAAATATATGTTGAATATATATCATATGTTTTGAATATATCTTGACGGTGCCAAAACCAAGCGAAACCAACAGAAGAGTGTTGCAAGAGAAGAAACATGGTGCAAAACACCAAAGTAAACGTAAAACCTCCGCCGCCTGGCCGGACGATCCAACAAACACAACTGGCCATGTTTGTTTTGTTGGAGTGATGCTGGAGGCCAGAGGTCTTCAAGGGACCTGTGCTCCTCTTCCCAGCACCATGCCTCGGTTTTTACAAAACGCTTTTTTTGTTTTAACTCAAAATGATATCTTACTCCATACCTTTAAGTGGTTTATGGGAACACTCCGGTGTCATGTCATTGGCTATTCACAGCTTCAACAGTAAGGCAGGAATACATGCAGGTCTCCCTGGTAATGGCCTTATTTTTAGATGTTTACGTTTGGTCTGGGAGGCAGAGTAGGCTGGGTCCTGTGTCTGCTTTGCAGGCAGCTGTTCCATGAAGTTGTCTCTGGAACAAACTGCTGCTGAACAAACATTACTGATTAACAACTTAAAAGGTAACTACAACCTTTTTCAACCTACAGATGTGCCATTTCAAAACGTCACACGTCCAGCCATTGTCAAGACAGTAGATTTCCAGTGGATTGGCAGAACATTGAGCTTGTAGATCAGCTATTTTTGCTATTTTTATGACCTTCTCTGACTTCGAAGTCTACCTATGAAGGTGGATTCTGCTTTTCAGTGGGAATGGAGTGGTTTCTTGAAAAAATACGCTCCATTCTCCATAAAACTTTGAAATGCAAAACAGGGGAAACCTGCTTCATCTCTCTCTCTCAACTAAGGGGTCTTAGGCCTGAAAACGTTGAAGACCCCTGTTGTATTTCATTAATGTGTGACTTTCATCTCGTGTTTCCCACTCTGTCATGGCCTTATGGGCCATATTGTGACAAGAAAGACAGGAAACCAAGGGTAGAGAGAGAGAGGAGAGACATGTGAAGCTAGACAGGGTTGGGTTCAAACCTGAGTCCTCACGCTCAGAAGGGGCAACTGGCTGAGCCAAAAGGCAGCCCACATTTTAATTCTTTGAGGTAGCTCAGCTTGGTTTGCTAGCCTGTCAGGAGCCTGTTACCCTGTCTTTAATTCATTGAGGTAGCTCAGCTAGGTTTGCTATAGCCTGTCAGGAGCATGTTACCCCTGTCTTTAATTGGCTGGTAGTGAAATAGTTGCATGGTATTTGATTGACTGAGCTGCAAATGTGGCTTTCCTCTCTGCCCACAAGTCATCTCCCAGGGCAAATGATGCCCCCGTGCCCCGAGCAATAGATTCAGTAGACAGCACACCCTTTTTAAAATCCATTTAAAGTGAAAGCATTTCTCTAGAGGTTTGCCCACAACACACTCAGAATTGAATGCCAGGGGTAAAGCAGTGAAGGGGAAAAATAAATTACTTTGGACGGACATAGCTGCCAAGCTGTCTACCCAATTTCAGGAGACCTTTGTCCCTGACAAAGTTGCTTGTCAATGGGCCACTCTCCAGGGAGACTATAAAAAATTAAAAGATGGCACTTGTACAACAGGCCAGGGCAGAATGCATTTTCAGTTTTTCAACGAGATGGAACTTCTCTTTGGGGGGAACCATGATATTGATTATCTAGTTGTAGGCAAAGCTGAGGGTGTCTAAAGAAGACCAGACACTGTGACACTTCGTTGCAAAGAGATGTCCATCACGAAAGCATCATATCCCAAAACCTGCTGTCCATTGAAGTCCTGTGTGTCAAACCCCTCGTAAGTGGAGGCTCTGCTGGAGTTTCATCCAACGCTTAATGTCTGCCATCCTCCAAAAGTTTCGAAGATACAATTCTGTATCCATCTCTGATTAGAAATAATTTCAGTTTGATTGGTTGCATAGAATGTGGAAACCTCGTATCTCCAAGTTTCAAATCTGTATGTTCTTTCGCAAAGTAAAGCCCTGCTTCATCGTACAAGGCCGTCGCACACAAGTAATGAAAACAGCCGATCTACAAGCACACAATACCTTGCGGTGCAGGTTTAAATCATTTTAAAAATGCTTAATGCAAAACAAACGGTTTTGGACATACAAGGTTTCCACCCGACAAAGACAATATTTAGTTTTAAATGATTATTATAATTTAGATGCATTGTGAGCTTGTGGAACTGCTATTTTCAGTGTCTGAATAACCCCCTAATAGAGCCTAAAAGCTCAGCTATAGCAGTCCCCTGAGGCCTTGCTGGTACTGGCTAAAAGTGATATGTTGAACTCAACATTGAGGAGCACTATTGATTTGCAAATGATAAAACGGCTTCTGCACCTCTCCTCCCACACCAGCGCAGTTCCCAAAATATCTACCACGCACAGGTGGTGAAACACACGCCACATCAATTCTGGAAAATGACAATTCACATCTCGAGCCAACGCACCTTTGCTAAAATAGGGCCCATTGTTTTGCTGTGCAGTGTGTGTGAGTATCTCCTCTCTCTCTCGCTCTCTCTCTCTCTCTCTCACACACACACACACACACACACACACACACACACACACACACACACACACACACACACACACACACACACACACAAATTGCCTGTGTTCTCTAAAGTTGGATTGCTTTTTTACAATGTACAGTCCAAAAACAGCACGCTGCCCATGTATGCACATAAATGTGAGCTCCACAGGATATGTGCCGCGTACATTTTGGTTTAGCCTCCCATCATGTGGTCATAATGGTTCATAACAGCATGGTTTCCGTGTACCCAGGCTGCCAAGGGAATCCGACTCTACATTTTAGGCTCGCTTCAAGCGACAGTGTATTACTAAAACCTATACCAGTGACTCTCAACCTGTGGGCTAGGGACTACTGGTGGGCTGCAAAAGTATTGCAATTGGGTCCCCAAATAATTGCCAAAACTAGAATTTAAACAAAGGAGAGTTTTCATTGTAATACCTGTAAATAGGAACTTAATGTAGGCTCCAAGCCAGAACACAAATAAACATGCTCTGACCACGTAACTGTTGTGTTCAGGGGTCTTTAACATGTCCGTACATGGACTCATGTGTCATGTCGTCGTGGTAAGACTTTGTTTCGTCTGTGGCAAATTCTACATTTTCTGTTTTACACACACACACACACACACACACACACACACACACACACACACACACACACACACACACACACACACACACACACACACACACACACACACCTTATACTCATTCCACTTGTGTTTTTTATTTTGTATTTCAGGGGTCTTCAACAGGGGGGTCCCCCTAGGGGGTCCTCAGAGTTACTACAGGGTCCTCCAAATATTTGTGTGATAGAAACCTTTTTTTCTCCTTTGTGACTTGAACCCTATCGTCCATATTCTGAGAACTTGAGCCAAAAATAGCAGAGCAATGAGCTTGTAGATCAGCTATTTTTGGCAAAGAGCGTTGGAGTAGAGGGGGAAAAGAGCAGACTAAGTACAGAGTGAAAGGTCAAGTTGATCAACTATTGACAATTCAAGTTGTTAAATATTTGAAAACACAAATTGACCTGAATCCAAAATACACCGATAATTGTGCATTCAAACAATTAAACTATATGGAATCTACTAAAAGGTTGTGGGGGGTTGTGGGGGGGTCCCTGCTTCATCTCTCTCTCTCAACTAAGGGGTCTTAGGCCTGAAAACGTTGAAGACCCCTGTTGTATTTCATTAATGTGTGACTTTCATCTTGTGTTTCCCACTCTGTCATGGCCTTATGGGCCATATTGTGACAAGAAAGACAGGAAACCAAGGGTAGAGAGAGAGCAGAGACGTGAAGCTAGACAGGGTTGGGTTCAAACCTGAGTCCTCACGCTCAGAAGGGGCATATGGTCCGTTCACTAACTGGCTGAGCCAAAAGGCAGTCCACATTTTAATTCTTTGAGGTAGCTCAGCTTGGTTTGCTAGCCTGTCAGGAGCCTGTTACCCTGTCTTTAATTCATTGAGGTAGCTCAGCTAGGTTTGCTATAGCCTGTCAGGAGCATGTTACCCCTGTCTTTAATTCATTGAGGTAGCTCAGCTGGTTTGCTATAGCCTGTCAGGAGCATGTTACCCTGTCTTTAATTCATTGAGGTAGCTCAGCTAGGTTTGCTATAGCCTGTCAGGAGCATGTTACCCTGTCTTTAATTCATTGAGGTAGCTCAGCTAGGTTTGCTATAGCCTGTCAGGAGCATGTTACCCCTGTCTTTAATTGGCTGGTAGTGAAATAGTTGCATGGTATTTGATTGACTGAGCTGCAAATGTGGCTTTCCTCTCTGCCCACAAGTCATCTCCCAGGGCAAATGATGCCCCCGTGCCCCGAGCAATAGATTCAGTAGACAGCACACCCTTTTTAAAATCCATTTAAAGTGAAAGCATTTCTCTAGAGGTTTGCCCACAACACACTCAGAATTGAATGCCAGGGGTAAAGCAGTGAAGGGGAAAAATAAATTACTTTGGACGGACATAGCTGCCAAGCTGTCTACCCAATTTCAGGAGACCTTTGTCCCTGACAAAGTTGCTTGTCAATGGGCCACTCTCCAGGGAGACTATAAAAAATTAAAAGACGGCACTTGTACAACAGGCCAGGGCAGAATGCATTTTCAGTTTTTCAACGAGATGGAACTTCTCTTTGGGGGGAACCATGATATTGATTATCTAGTTGGAGGCAAAGCTGAGGGTGTCTAAAGAAGACCAGACACTGTGACACTTCGTTGCAAAGAGATGTCCATCACGAAAGCATCATATCCCAAAACCTGCTGTCCATTGAAGTCCTGTGTGTCAAACCCCTGGTAAGTGGAGGCTCTGCTGGAGTTTCATCCAACGCTTAATGTCTGCCATCCTCCAAAGGTTTCGAAGATACAATTCTGTATCCATCTCTGATTAGAAATGATTTCAGTTTGATTGGTTGCATAGAATGTGGAAACCTCGTATCTCCAAGTTTCAAATTTGTATATTCTGTTGCAAAGTAAAGCCCTGCTTCATCGTACAAGGCCGTCGCACACAAGTAGTGAAAACAGCCGATCTACAAGCACAGAAAATGATAAATGCAAAACGAACGGTTTTGGACATACAAGGTTTCCACCCGACAAAGACAATATTTAGTTTTTTTAATTATGATGCATTGTGAGCTTGTGGAACTGCTATTTTCAGTGTCTGAATAACCCCCTAATAGAGCCTAAAAGCTCAGCTATAGCAGTCCCCTGAGGCCCTGCTGGTACTGGCTAAAAGTGATATGTTGAACTCAACATTGAGGAGCACTATTGATTTGCAAATGATAAAACGGCTTCTGCACCTCTCCTCCCACACCAGCGCAGTTCCCAAAATATCTACCACGCACAGGTGGTGAAACACACGCCACATCAATTCTGGAAAATGACAATTCACATCTCGAGCCAACGCACCTTTGCTAAAATAGGGCCCATTGTTTTGCTGTGCAGTGTGTGTGAGTATCTCCTCTCTCTCTCTCTCTCTCTCGCTCTCTCTCACACACACACACACACACACACACACACACACACACACACACACACACACACACACACACACACACACACAATTGCCTGTGTTCTCTAAAGTTGGATTGCTTTTTTACAATGTACAGTCCAAAAACAGCACGCTGCCCATGTATGCACATAAATGTGAGCTCCACAGGATATGTGCCGCGTACATTTTGGTTTAGCCTCCCATCATGTGGTCATAATGGTTCATAACAGCATGGTTTCCGTGTACCCAGGCTGCCAAGGGAATCCGACTCTACATTTTAGGCTTGCTTCAAGTGACAGCGTATTACTAAAACCTATACCAGTGACTCTCAACCTGTGGGCTAGGGACTACTGGTGGGCTGCGAAAGTATTGCAATTGGGTCCCCAAATAATTGCCAAAACTAGAATTTAAACAAAGGAGAGTTTTCATTGTAATACCTGTAAATAGGAACTTAATGTAGGCTCCAAGCCAGAATACAAATAAACATGCTCTGACCACGTAACTGTTGTGCTCAGGGGTCTTTAACATGTCCGTACACGGAAACATGTGTCATGTCGTGGTAAGACTTTGTTTTGTCTGTGGCAAATTCTACATTTTCTGTTTTACACAACATTTTAATGTTCTTATTTTGATGATAAGACCCAATTGTTGAATGTCAAGTCTCCAGGTTTTCTTCAGAATATGACACTTATTTACTACAACACATATTAGGAGTCCACTGGTACTAATGGTTCTTGTTTTATTTTCAAGGACCACCGCATAACACTTGCAGTGTACAAATGGACCTTCAGGGATAGTGCTTTATGTGTTTCTGGTATTATTGTCCACTAATTCTGTATGTCCGTGGCAAAAAGTTAATTTTGACAAAAACGGCCACCGCAAGCCAGCCAGCATGACCCCTGCTTGTGTTAAGTCAGGGCTACTCAGGGGCCACTCAGCAAAATACAAAAAGTCCAAGGGCCGCAAGCTGAGAATGGCGGTCCTATATTTTGGACGTTTAGACAATTATTTTGTAACACACTAAATGAGTAGCCTGAAAATTAAGGAAACAGCCACATTTCCATCTGTAAGGCACACATTGCATCAGTCACCCGGTCATGTAGGTTCACACTCTATAACATCCGTAAAATCAGACCCTTCCTCACCCAGGAGGCAGCCCAGCTCCTCATTCAGACATCTGTCATATCAAAGCTTGACTATTGTAACTCTCTCCTCACTGGTCTCCCGGCATGTGCACTTAAACCTCTCCAACTGATCCAAA
>NC_137827.1:43099235-43109235 GCF_963921795.1 Nannobrachium achirus | reverse complement strand
ACTATCTGGGCAGTGGTGTGACTGTAAAGTAGGCCTAACAAAGTAGATTTACTTAAGTCCTGCACTTGAGTACAACTTTGAAGTATTTGTACTTTACTTGAGTATTTCCATTTTCCAATACTTTTACTTCTACTCCACTACTTCTCAGAGGCAAATATTGTACTTTTACGCTTATATGAAAACTTTAGTTACTAGTTACTTTGTCGATTTTTGTTATTATTACAAAATATACATTAACCACTTCAGCCCTATATATACATTTCGGCCATTTGAAAATAGCTGATCTACAAGCTCAAAATGCTTTGTGATGCGACACATACTTGATTGATACTTTAGCTTGATTGATACTTTAAGTAAAAGTATTAATACTTTTACATTTTCCCCCACTGCTTCTGGTGACGCCTGTTCCTCACAAGTATAGTAACACACGCACGCACAAACGCACGCACGCGTGCACACACACACACACACACACACACACACACACACACACACACACACACACACACACACACACACACACACACACACACACACACACTCTCTCCATAGCTGTCCAGAGAACAGCCTGTTCCTCTCCAGATCTCTCTGTAAGTTTAGTCTGCAGTACAAAACATGATTACACTGCTGGCCCACAGTTAAGGTGGAGGCTCGTTATTTAAGGTGGACACTCAAAGTTCATGTCAAACTATTTGACTTCCACCGTCCGAATGTTTGTAACAAAACCAGGACAATGCCAACTTCAACCTGATTTCCTCACGTGCCCGCGCACATGTGTGTGTGTGTGTGTGTGTGTGTGCGTGTCTGTGCGTGCGTGTGTGTGTGTGTGTGTGTCTGTGTGTGTGAGAGTTTGTCCAAATTCCTTCTTTTTTCTGTTATTCTTTGTTAGAACTATTTTGGTTTCCATTTAAAACATATCTTTTGTGTTTGTGTCAAACTGTTTGGACAGACTTGACTTCTATCTCATCACATCATTTAGTATTATTCTGTATAATAAATATTTAAGTTTCCAGTTTAAATTTGAGCGTGTGTGTGTGTGTGTGTGTGTGTGTGTGTGTGTGTGTGTGTGTGTGTGTGTGTGTGTGTGTGTGTGTGTGTGTGTGTGTGTGTGTGTGTGTGTGTGTGTGTGTGTGTGTGTGTGTGGGAGAATGACTGTCAAACTATTTTAAGTAAAGACACATTTATTTTTTAGGTTCCAGTTCTGTGACGCTGTGTGACTGTTGACAGTCGTTCTTCTTCTTCTTCTTCTCCTCTCTTGTCCTGAAGCGTGCGGTTACAGTAAAAACCGTCGCTCGGCAACTGTCACTCGGCAACATGTTCCCATACTCTCCAGATGAGTTGTCCATGCTTGTGCACGTGTGAGTGTGTTTGTGTGTGTGCGTCTGTGTACATACAGCTTTGCTTCTGTTTGGGTCTCAACTCTCCAGTCAGTCACAACATAGAGATAGATGGACGGATAGATGGACGGACAGACGGATGGACAGACGGACGGGGACAAAGAGAGGGAGGACAGGGTAACAGTTGCCAGAGGAGGTCACGTCAAGTTTGCCTAGTGTGCCTGTGCATTGGATGTCCAATCAGAGGACTCCTCTCCTGTCCTGTTCATCCAATCAAATCAATCGGTGCATGGGGGAAATTAATTTCACCAATTATTATTTCATGAAAGAATACCTCTGTCTGTCTGTCTGTCTGTCTGTCTGTCTGTCTGTCTGTCTGTCTGTCTGTCTGTCTGGTGAGTCCACGTTGTTTTAGTGTGAGATGTTTTACCAGGCAAAACATGTGCGTGCGTGCACAAACTCAAAGTCTGATACACAGTGAGTGCTTTCACTGCTGACAATGAATGAGACAGAAATCAAAGAAATATTTCAATGCACAGTTTGACAAACGATCTGGCTGCCATTTTGACCCTAACCCCCCTCTCTCTCTCTCTCTCTCTCTCTCTCTCTCTCTCTCTCTCTCTCTCTCTCTCTCTCTCTCTCTCTTTCTCTCTCTCACTCTCTGTACCCCCTATGGGGGGTCTTTAGTATGTCTGGTGATTAATTTTAATTACACACATTCTAGAATGGAACCCCCATCAACACAAATTACATAGAGAGGTTGAGGGGAGAAATTGCGCGAGTGTGTGCTTGTGTATTGGCAGAGTGTTCTGTTAATGGTATATTCTCTTTAGCTAAACGCAGCTGGAGCTGCACACACACACACACACACACACACACACACACACACACACACACACACACACACACACACACACACACACACACACACACACAGCCGTAGTATGACTAACTCGCTATAAGTGTGAATATTAATATTATTAATTGCTGTGCCCCATGAAGCCATCTTAGCTCTTCCATAGCGCTGAGACATCACAACCAGGCGCGGAACTACCGGGTAAGCTGGGTATGCGGCCGTCAGCCTCCCACTGCCAGTCAGTCTCAGTCCAAATGACCGTCAATCTGACTGACCGTCTGTCGAAGTCCCCCTTCCTCGCAATCGGGCCCCCTTTCTCTATCGCACTGCCTCTGTCACCTATTTCCTGTTATATTAACCTGATTTTGCCCATTGGGAAGTAAAGGGGGACACTTTATTGTGAAGGACAACAGGAAGGGAAGACAGGTGTTCTGGCTGCTGTGTTCACAGATAAATATGTTGTTGACGTGTAGTGAAGCTGGCTGCAGCCACAAGCCGCGCACAAATGTTTTGAATCAATTCAAATATACCACAGGCACTTTCAAACGAGACAGGCAGCAATCATTGTGGCTCGCTTACCGGCCCGGTTCTGACTTGTTCCGCCAGTGATCACAACATTCAGTTATTGTGGCCCTCTCTATCATCAAAGTTGCCCACCCCTGTGCTATAGCACATCCCTGTTCACTGACCAGACCTTACATGTCCCCATTTATTGAACTACACAAACGATCACTGACCTACGGAGACAAACATGTCCCCACTACTCTCTGTCCTGTATAAGACAAACTGTCCCCCCCCCCCACTACTCTACTACTATGTCCTGTAGAGACAAACGCAGCATCTATGATGGAATTTATATTTTCCGAAAGCGTCCGCTTTCTCAATGACCCTCTGCTACAAAGCCTGGTGAACCACCGTTTGTGCATACAGCGTTGATCCGACAAGCATTACTCCGACAAGCATTACTCCAGCAAGCATTTCTCCAGCAAGCATTACTCCGACAAGTATTACTCCGGCAAGCATTACTCGGACGACGCGTTCGTCCGACTCTCCCCATTACTAACCCTATCTCTAACCCTAACCCTAACCGCATGCGTCACCACATAGTCGGAGTAATGAGACTTTCCTCCCAACCACCGTGGGGCCCAGAGCCACCGGCTGAGTAACCGCCGTTCTGTGTCTAGAACAGTGGTTCACAAAGTGCTGTCCAGGGACCCAAAATGAACCCTTAAAAGCAACTCTTATCTCTGAGAGTGCGAAATGGTACCAAATGGACCCGTAGGGGTCCAATTTGGTCCCATGTGCGCATTCTCAAAATGATGGGCGTTACCTTGAAACCAAATCGTTCTGAGAACCACCGATCTAGAACACAGACGGTGTTCTGTCAGAGAAGGTGAGGAGGACAGGAATGTGGAGAGGAGGAGGAGGAGGTGTAGATCTGCTGTAGAGGAGGTGAGGTGGAGGAGGAGAGGAGGTGACAGTGTAAACAGTGGAGCAGTCTGAGTCTAACTGCAGAAATATTTAACTGTCAACTTTGACCCCAGAAACACGCGCACACGCGCGCGCACACACACACACACACACACACACACACACACACACACACACACGTGTATGTGTGGGAAAGTACTTTGTGTGTGAGCAAGCTAGCAACATGCTTGTACATGTGCAAGAGAAAGAGCATGTGTGTGTGTGTGTGTGTGTGTGTGTGTGTGTGTGTGTGTGTGTGTGTGTGTGTGTGTGTGTGTGTGTGTGTGTGTGTGTGTGTGTGTGTGTGTGTGTGTGTGTGCACGGACACGTGTGTGTGTGTGGGGGGGGGGGGGGGCATCTGTGTGTGTGTGTGGTAATATACAGAGAGTAATGTCAGTGTTGACAGGAGGGTCTGGACCCAACCATTATTAACCTGAAGTAGATAAACAGAGCGAGGGGAGTGAGGAGGGTACAGAGGAAGTGAGAGAGCGAGAGGGAAGAGGTACGTGAAAAAAGACTGAGGAAAAAGAACATGAGAGAAAGACAAAGAACAGCTGGGAAGGTCTTATTCAACAGAGACTTGTTTACTTTATTAGACAGATTTCTTTGAAAAGGAAATAGACGAGTGCCTGCACTGTGGAATGGCAATGCTTGACTTGCCAAATGCATTTGATAGAGTGGATCACTAGATACTGGTCAAGGTAAAAGAATTATGCTTATTATTAAAGTTCACCGTCTTAGGATGGATACACTCATCTTCTTAAAGAGTGAAAATAGTGGATTCCCTGAAGGAAGCATCCATGGTCCTTTACAGTTTTGGTTAATGTCTATAATTAATGAAAATCTTGTTCATGTCATTTGTGTTAAGCAGACGATTCCGCCCTATTTAGTGCCAGGAATATGTATGGAAAGCACAAGATTGAACAAGAGACACACTCACACTCACACACACACGCACGCACGCACGCACGCACGCACGCACGCACGCACGCACGCACGCATTGCACACACACACACACACACACACAAACATTCATATACTGTACACAAGACCTGTAACCAATAATAGACCCCTTATCATACCATGTCACACCACATCACGCAGACATGTGTACATCCAGGCATGTTGCTCTTAAAGGAGTAGTTCAATGTAAAATTAGTGCAATGTGAAACAAGACTTCTTTCCTTCATTCCTTCAATCTTCTGGCTTCAGTTTGGCTTGTGTGCACTGTGTGTAGGCTACTACTGTGACCAATTCTGAAATGTTGTTATACTCCTTGGTTTCTTTCATGTGTAAGCGATTCCCAAACCAGCTGTATTCAAAGTCCTGTCCCATTCGCTGTGATGGAATGAGATGCGTTGTGGGAGCACTTGCCATTGCACAAGGTCAATGGCTGTCCGCCGCAGGCACTCACTCGTCTACAGCGGCTCATTCAGGAACGTCTCTCGCGCACCTATAATGCACAGGGCCGAAACGAGTGCTCATCCAAAACATTACTACAGCAGGTTGGAACGCAATCTAATTGGTCTATATAATAACGTTCGCAAACACGAGACCAGTAATCAATAGCGTTCATGGTTTTAAGACTGGTGTATATTCATGGATATCAGACCAGTAACCAGCTAGCATTCTTCCCCAAATCACCTGGAAAAGTAGAAACAGAAACAAAGGCTTGCCGTGAAACTGTGATTGACTAGTTTTGCTTATAATTTGTTGCTGAGATTTGCAGCGTGTATGTGCATACGGTATGTGCGTGCGTGTGTGCAACGTGAGTACAGTGATTGTGTGTGTGTGCGCATGCATGTGTGTGTGTGTGCGTGTGTTCCTGGGACAGCGTCTTGTTTGTCACTGTGTGTTTACAACTGCTGTCTTTACAGAGGCTGAGAAAACAAGCTCGGCCCTCAGAGACACCTAAAGAGAGAGAGAGAGAACCCACCTCGCTTGCCCTCTTGCCTCTGTCTCGGGGGGGGATCTTGGGTTTCCGCAGAGATAAGCTACGAGTTCCAAGGCCCATTTGCCCCCCATCCATCCACTTCACCTCCATCCATCCATCCCTCTCTCCTTTCTTCCAGCATCCCTCGCTTTCCCTTGTCCGTCTGTCCGTCAAGCTGTCTGTCCGTGTGTCTGTCTGTGTGCGTGCGTCTGTCCGTCAGCCAGAGTAGATTTGTTTTCCGCAGTAACTGATATGTGTGTACGTGGTCTTAAGTGGGAGGGCGGGGAGGGAGCGGAGGAAGGAAGGAGGAGCGGAGGGAGAGAAGGAGGGGAGGAAAAGGAGGATGAAAGAGGAGAGGTGAAATGTGATTGCCGCTATGGATTTTTAAATCGAGGTTTTCAGGGAAATATGTCAAGTTGTGTTGTTACACTGTAGTGGTGAACACATTAGACCACACAGGCACGCACGCATGCACGCACGCATGCACGGCACGCACGTACACTATGTAGATTTGCATAGACCCACATTCAAACTCATAGTACATATAATGCACACATGCACCCCAAATGCCGCCCACACACATACACGCACACAAACACCGACACAGACAGATATAAACCACACACAAACAAACTGTATACACACACACACAAACTGTATATACACACACACACACACACACACACACACACACACACACACACACACACACACACACACACACACACACACACACACTTACAAACCACACACACACACACACAGAAACACAAACAGACGCATACTAACCACACACACACGTGCAAAAACACACACACACACACACACACACACACACACACACACACACACACACACACACACACACACACACACACACACACACACAGCGCAGCTCAGCAGTGTAACCACATTAAAGAAGGTTAATGGGGGAACTCCGTCACTCTGCAGAAACCAGAACCTCTCAAAGTCACATTATAAATTTTTTATCAAATTGAGGATATTTTTCAAGGCTGGAGGCTGAAACCTGAGGCCATTATTTTCTGACTCGGCCCCCTTTCTCTCTCTCTCTCTCTCTCTCTCTCTCTCTTTCTTAATGCCCCCCTTTCTCTCCTTCGAGTTATACCAAGATCTCATTTCTGTTTGTCGGTTTGTCGTCTTTGCCTTGAAAAACCAGCTGATGTGATTTATATCGACTGCCCAGAGCTTGGACGAGGAGAGGGAAGGGGAGAGGAGAGGATGAAAGGAGTGGAGGAAAAGAGGAGAGAAGGCTGTAACCAAAGCTTTCGATCTTTCTTCAGAACGGCTGCTGTAATCAGATTGTGGATGGAACACACACACACACACACACACACACACACACACACACACACACACACACACACACACACACACACACACAGATAAATAGAGTGCACATAGACTCAGAAATGGACACATTAAGTCACACCTCACTCTCTCACTTTACGTCTCACTTTACCACTTCCTGTCTGTCTGTCTGTCTGTCTGTCTGTCTGTCTGTCTGTCTGTCTGTCTGTCTGTCTGTCTGTCTGTCTGTATACGATGTCCGTCTAGTTTCTAGTGGCTGATAGTAGGCAGCAGTGGCTCAGGAGGGGGAGTAGCCACTTTGGAATCTGAAGTTTCCCTGTTCGATCCCCAGTTCCCTCAGAGTTAAGCCTCTATCAGAGTCCAGGGTGGAGAGCTATTCACTTCACTGTGTTATAGTTTCCTAGCTATCACCTAGGCTTTGTTATGTATTTTTAGGTGCTAGCTAGAGAACTACACCGCGGTGAAGTGAATAGCTCTTCACCCTCTCCCCACCTTCACTCTGATAGAGGCTTTAGGGTCGAAGTGTCCTTGAGCAAGACATGGAACCCATAACTGCTCCCGATGAGAAACCTTGTAATGGATTCCACCGGCGTTTACCAAAAGAAACAACCACGGTAGTTGTGGGTTCTAATACACCGTAGTCCAAGGGTCCGTTTTTGTCGGGCGTCTATGCAAACACAAGTGGCCCATTTTCTGAGCAGGGAAGCCAGGTGGAGAGGGTGATCATTGGTCATTGCATGTACGTACATGACGGGCTGGGGCGGCACCTGTCAGTGGGGAGTGTTAAGGCTCATTCATACTCCGGTTTTAGGTGAGTAGCAACTCACCGCGTTGTAGTTTTCTAGAGTCAGAAAACGACAACATTACATCACTCACCGCCGTGAGTAGTAACTCACCTCTCATCCTGACACATCCTCTCTGTTTTTACTGACCGACAAAAAGGTGTAGCTACTCACCTAAAAGTATGAATGAGCCTTTAGACTCCCAATGGGGGCTCGTTACTGGCAGGTGAGTCAGTAGGATACAACAAGGTACTAGTGACAACTCAGAAATGGAGGAATCAATTGGCATAACCACTACATTGGGGAGAAAAAAGGGCTAAAAAATATTTTGTCTACTAAATTTGGAGATAAGAGGTTGCGATGCATTTTTAAACTTTTTAACAAGCTTCGGTTGTTTTAAATGTGCTTCAAGTTTGTTTTGATTTTATTTGATTTGAAGTAGTCGTCATTCATCATGTTGTCACCGTGCAATGGCTATTGGCTAATATCATTTTTTTCTAAAAGTTGACAAAGTGCCTTGCAGCAAAACTCAAAGAGAGTCAAGCAGCTGCTCCCTCTCCCTTCTTTCTCTCTCTCTCCCTCTCCCTCTCCTGTCGTCTGTTGATATCAGTGTTATTATTGAGCTGTCTTGCTGTTCTGCTCGTATCAATATTGTCAGCGTCGGTCGATCGATAACCAGGAATAAAAACTAAAAAGCCGGAGATCAATTACATCCCAACATCACTTCATCTTCATAACTCCACTTGGCCCTGTCGCTGTGACGACAACACACCAGACCATAATATGCTTGTGTGTGTGTGTGTGTGTGTGTGTGTGTGTGTGTGTGTGTGTGTGTGTGTGCCTTTGTGTTATGTGTGTGTGCATGCGTGCGTGCATGTGCGTGCATGTGCGTGTCCGGTGGCGAAGAGACACTTAAAAATCTTCTTAACACAAAGAACAACTTAACGGGTTCAGTTTCGTCTCAAATGAACGATCAATAACAATATTTTCCCCCTGAAATGGGCAGCTTTCACTGATAACACAACACACACACACACACACACACACACACACACACACACACACACACACACGCAGACACCACCACCCCACATGCTTACCCTCCACCCACTTTAAAAGCCCTGCGTATGAATCTTTAATGGGGTCTGTGTGTGGTGTGTGGTGTGTGTGTGTGGTGTTGTGTGTGTGTGTGTGTGTGTGTGTGTGTGTGTGTGTGTGGTGTGTGTGTGTGTGTGTGTGTGTGTGTGTGTGTGGTGTGTGTGTGTGTGTGTGTGTGTGTGTGTGTGTGTGTGTGTGTGTGTGTTGGTGGTTGTGCTAGTGCTAATATGAGGACAGATGTCTTGTGAGCGCGCTCAAGACGCCACTTCCTGGGTGTAATTGACACCCGATCTGCCTGATCCAATCAGAGACGACCACCACAGGAGGGGAGGGAGGGGAGGGGGGGGGGGGGGGGGGGGGGGGGGGTGTGCAGACTAGAGAGGTTCTCTCAAGCTATAGCGTCTTTCCTTCTTTCTCCCCTATTATTCTCCCATTCCTTTTACTCGACAACGTTCACACATAGACATCAAAGGGGGCTTGAGCCCCTGCCCTTTTACCCGTCTGTAAAAAGTGCCCTCTCCAGAACCATGAATGCAGTTTTTACTATGGTGAAAGCAATGCAAATGCCTTCTTTCCATGCCATACCTGAAAGCAGCATTCAGAAGAATTGCCTTAATTGTCCAAACTTTCCTGAACTTGGAATGCAGCATCTTATGTTGAAAGAATTGCCCTCTCTGTGTAGAAATCCATGCTGTACAACACTTTGCCTTTTTTATGCTTAGTTTAGTGTGGTATCAACTATTGAAAATAGCTGACCCTCCAAGCTCACAGACTTTGTGAGCTTGGAGGTCTGCTATTTTCAATACTTTCACCAAAAGGCCTTTTAAAAATGTCAGCCCCTGCCTCTCTAACATTCTCAGCACGTCCCTGCTTTTACTCCCCCTCCTCCCCCAGTTTCCCTCTCTTTTTATCTCAGTCCCTGTCTCTCCAATTGTTTGTTAATGGTTTGGGGGTTTAATATTTATTTCCCCTCTGTTTTTCCAGTCAGTGTTTAGTATTTTAATTGTAGAATCTGTCTGTCTAATCAGTCGGTTTGATTGTGGTAGCAGCACTTCAAAAAAGTACTTTGAACTGGTGTATAGGAAACTGCGTAATCCTTTTTTGTTAACATAGTTTGGCGTCTGTTGGCGTTTGTTTGACTATAGAATAATTTGGTTTAACTGCCTGTACCAGTTGATTTAACTGTGGAATCTG
>NC_137827.1:43084932-43099035 GCF_963921795.1 Nannobrachium achirus | reverse complement strand
TACACAGAATGTCAAGGCGGAACTCAGCGCTGAGAGGAACCTTGATTGACATTTTGACAGACTTATGACAATCAAATTTAAATCAAACATGAAACAGGAACAGTGGTCAGTCATTAATGTGTCTTTAAACTATACAGCCAGTGTACAGTGAATAGACTTGAATAACATGATTTTAGATGTACTGAGACTGACATACATTTGGAATGGCACTCTCCATCAAGGAAAGACAGCAGCCATATTGGAAAGAAAGTGGGCCTCTTCCCAATTACTTCCTTCACAGGTCTTACCAATTATACTAACTAAGGTTCTGTTCCGCTCAGTGTTGCCAGATTACGATAATTATCGTATTTGTAAGATAATTTCTCCCTCTGTACGATTTACGATCAATAATTCCAAAAATGCCCAAATATACGATAATTTCCCAGCATTACAAAAAGGTTAGTGAATTCACTAAATGCTGAATCGGGATCCGGTTTAGCTTTTCAAAATAAGGCAGGAAATCAGTCAATCTGACCCTAGATCTGTACTCGGAGGCATTAAAAACACCGGTCGCAGCTTTCCAGTCCAGTTCCAGGCTTTTATTTGTGTAAGCTCCAGGAAGTTGCCAGCTTCCACACAGCAAAATGTGATACGTTTTGTCACACAGGAGTCTCAAACAACGTTGTTTCTTACACTAACTAAATTTTCCCCCCGAAATGTTCTGTTTAGTGTAGCACAGTAGTTCTCAAACTGTTAAACTTCAAGGACCCACACACGCAAGGACCCATGAGGGTGCCTGAACCACACTCTGAGACCCACTGGTGTAGTGTTTCCATTGAGCCAAAATGCACAACATCACTAGACTCTGTCGAGAATGTGCTGCTTTGTTCCTGCGCCTCAAACATAGCATCATTAGCCTTATAGCGTTAGCTCCAGTCTCCCCGCAGAGCAGCCTTTTTTAGCCCCGCTGCTGTATAGCAAACTGGGCACCGCTAGTCCCAGCTTTCTGAGAGGACTCTGGTTGTCTCACATGGCGCTATA
Source organism: Nannobrachium achirus (assembly GCF_963921795.1). Taxonomy (NCBI): domain Eukaryota; kingdom Metazoa; phylum Chordata; class Actinopteri; order Myctophiformes; family Myctophidae; genus Nannobrachium; species Nannobrachium achirus. The sequence goes on along the minus strand of NC_137827.1, from coordinate 43,098,015 downwards.
ATGCCATATAATTATCCTGCTATGAATGAGCGAGGCAAATGCAATGCAATTTCGCACTAGGCGTGAGACGAAAGGATTGAGAGAGGAAGGAGGAAAGGAGTCAGAGAGAGAGAGAGGCGGCGAGAGGAGATCGGTCTAATTGAACCCACAACCATTTACTTCACATTTGTGAAAATGTCAGACCTGAGCGGGAAGCTAGCCCAATTTGCATCAGAACCGTAGCACATGTTGTGTTACCCAGAGAGAGTAGGCTACCGTATCTGAAATATATTCTACATTATGGACAAAACCAAGGACAAAATAAATATATAAATACTAAAGTACAGATTGAGAAATGCCATGGTAAAATGTCAGCAGGCAGTAAGATTGAGGCACCTAACATAATGTTTTCCAAAGGCTCTCAGACTCCTGGGTGTTTAGTGCGCATGGTGTTTTAAAAGGCTGCCTACGCTGGGGGGGGAGAGAAAGAAAATAAATTGAGAGCGGTGAGTTGACCAGCCAACATGTTTCACAATGCTGACGTCCAATATTGACACCAGGGCTGCCAACTTTTCGGAAAACCTTCGGAGTGAGACTTGACATTTTGGGAGGTTGCCGTTTAGGGTTGTCAGAACTTGTGCTCACTGTGCAAAATGTATTTATGATTTATTTGTTATAATTGAGGCTAATTATATTTACTATTTGCTGTGATTTACACAGTTTCATAACTTATCATCGTTAATACCCGAGCCATTCAAAAATAAACATAGAAATAAAAACGTTATTGGTTGCCAGACGATTGACCTTGTGGCCAAAGACCACAACCTCAGTATTTTCAACAATGTGGTCAGGAGTGAGTGCGTGAGTGATTGAACCTGAAGCCTTATATCTCGCCTGATACTCCAAAAAACAGTCTGTTTTTCTGTATTGTTTGCCTCTGCCTGTCTGACAGAGGCAAAATAGACTATGTCTGTGAGTTTATCTTTTGCAAGAATGCAATTAATCTTTTAGAAAAAATACATTGGATTCATTTTCTGAAACTCTAATCTCATTCCCAAAACTGTGCTATATATATACATACATATATATATATATATATATATATATATATATATATATATATATATATATATATTTATATATTACAGTATCACAATACCACCCGGGCAAAAGATATATATATATATATATATATATATATATATATATATATATATATATATATATTTATATATTACAGTATCACAATACCACCCGGGCAAAAGAAGCAACCTGTCTAACGATCGAAATGATAACCTGCATCAAAAGACACAAGTCGCTACAACTTTCTAATCATTGTGTAAATCCAAACACCCAAAACCGATTTAGCATCAAATATGGACAGATTGTGGGGGCTAGATAGTGTTGCGGTCAGTGTGTCAAAAATGTATATCCTGAACACCCAAATATAAGAAAAATAAGAAAGAAATGGTGCAAAACCAATCCCCCCTCTGGGGGGCAAAAGACTATATTCATTGTCTACCTCAGTGGTTCTCAACCTTTTCAGGCAGCGACCCCGAAAATAATCATATTTTGACTCCACCCTGACGAGCACTAATAGTTGAGGCATTACATTATGTATAACACAGTTCTATTGTGAAAATAGTAGATCTACATGCTCACAAAGCGAGCATGTAGATCTACTATTACTACAAATAAAGATTGATTGATTGATTGAATGTGGCCAATGTTTCATTTGTCATTTTAGAGGTGTTAAAAAGTTATTAAATTGTCACTTTAGAAACGTGCAGATAACCCCTACACACTTAAACTTTATGCTGGTTTGTTTACTGTTGAAAGAAAACAATGTTAACATTTAGCTAAACATCAACCCACAGGTTGAGAACCACTGGTCTACCTGACTGTCATTGGTCACCCAGTCTCTCGACCCATCCTCAGTGTGCCCCTCTCCCTCCTGCCCCAACACCCCACATCCAGACACCCCAACTGCTTTTTACAAAACGATTCACTGGAACCCTTTCAGTGCATTTGTCCCTTTGTGAGCATTGTGTTTATGATTTGCACCTGTGGGATGAAATTGACAGCACGTGTTCTCTGTTAAATCTTCAAATTTTGCAAACGGAAGTTACTCCCTCCTATATCGCCCATCATGCTGGCTTTATCTATTGTATCTACAAACACAATGCTTATTGTACATAGTATTTTGCATGCAATTATTTAGCCAGTGATTCAAAGATTCAAGAGGGTTTTATTTGTCACTCACTCATTCAGGTACAAAGCACAATTAACATGCCGATGCAAGTGAGAGCCAATATCAAAAAGTTAATGCTTTATATTCTGACAGCAATCATTCCATGATCACTGCATCTAAAAGTAACGTGTTGTGAGCTTGTATCTCTAAAAACTGCTGGGTCAAAAACAACTCAACTTGGGTCATTTTTGATCCAACTCACGGGTCAAATAGGGACCAATGCCAGGTTTGGTTATTTTAACTCAAGAAATTTGGTTATGAATATTGACCCATAAATTGGGTCAAATAAATAACCAAATTATTTGTTTAAAATGACCCAAGATTGTAGTCAATATGACCCAAGTTTTGGGGTTGAGTGGGCTAAATGAATACAACCTACATATGCATGGTCTTTAGAATGACAATGTCAATATTATCTGTCATTAACATAACATCAGAAATGTTTCAGGGTTTCTTCTCAGATGATTTGTTCGAAGATTGGTAATATCAACATAAAAGTGCATACAATATATTATGCAACAATGTTGATAATACTATAGTCAGAATAGTTTAGAGAAGATACACAAAAATAATCTCAGAATTACTATGAGTTCTTCTCTTTCAGACAAGCTGTTGGGGAGGGAGCTCAACCCTAAGCTAGCAGCCAAGCACTTACGGTTAGGGTTTAGGCTCAAATATTGACAAATCAAATTCAGACGTATGACAGACAGCTTGCCGAGACAGACACATGGATATGACATATTTAGCATTTTTAGCTCCCAACAGCTTAGAAAATGTCTCTGGAAACCTAGAAAAATGCTTTTCCCAGCATGCTTTGCAAACAGGTTTATGGTGCCTGTCCCCTGATTGGCCCAAAGCTAGACAACTGACCCAAGTATAGGGGTTACCACTAAACCCAAAAACGGGTCACCCCCAGATAAATATTACCTAACTCGAACAACCCTGGAATTGGGTCAAAATAATATCCCAATAACTCAAGGAAGGGTTGTGGCTCTGAGAAATGACCCAGAAATGTGACCTAACACAAATGACCCATGATTTGGGTCAAGAAATGACCCATGAGTTTTTAGTGATCTCAAATCTTCGCTGAATGTTTGCCCCAGAATCGGAGCGCACACACAAGTAGCTGTGGTACGGCATGCTAGCAATGACCGAGTAGTGTCATACAAACTACAAAATACATGAATTTAGGAGTCTAGGATGTTTGTAGCGATGGCCAAGGTATCATACTCAAGGAATGGACAGATGTCCTGTGTTAGCTGATCTAAGCGTTCGGGATAGGGTGTAGTAGGGGTCATGTCATGAATAGAGGTCATGGCCCCTCCTTACTTTCATGACATGATCCACACTTTATAAATAAACATTATCATTTAATTTTCAATAGGAAAGAGCTAGAATGTGAAGGAATAGTGTTGTCTTTTATCATTGGTCAGTCAGGATAATCTACTGCACACAGTCTGGTTGTTAAAGGACAACTTTATTTTTTTACAACAAGGGTTCATATTTTAGATTGTAATTAGAGAAAAGAAAACGTGAGTGTTACAATGTTTTCATTCTTGTTCTATCGTTCTAGCACATTTAGCGTGCTAAGATGTGGGGGCATGCGTACGCATGGGGGAATGTGTACAAGTGGCTAAATGTCTTTTTAGGCCCCTTTTAGATGAAAACAGGCTTCACTGTAAACTAAGAGCCGTTTAGTTTTCATTTTTTATGTGGTCTTTAGTTGAAAACGCAATTTGTCCCTAAACGCGGTAATTTGCATGCCAGGTCGCTAGGTGGCGCATGTCGCCATGACCGCACTGCCCAAGTTCCGTTCTACTTCCTAGCAGCCAGCAAAGAAGTCCTCCTCAGTCAGTCAACACAACGCACTGCCGACACTGCACAGGCAGACTGGCTGGCTGGCTAACTAAAAATGCTTAAAAAGTTTGTTCCAGACGGTCGGAACAGACACATGTACCCAGTGATGTTAATAGGTTTTTAATGTAATGAGTCCCCAGGACCCACGAAGGGTCTTTCGGATGAGTCCCAGGGATATTTTATGGGTCCCACAAAAATTCAACGCGTCATGTCATTTTTGACAAAGTGCAGCATTTAACTTGAATTGGTTATTATATGGTTATGTTCATGTTACGTAGAAATGTGTCTGAAAGAAATGAACCACAATTCCAAATCTTACAATTTTAATACTTCCAAATAGTCATGTGACGGTTTGATTTTTTTTTATACCGAACCGGTAATATCGGATGTTGACCACTTGGGGGCGCAGATAGAAGCTTTTACCGAGTCTTCATAATCAACAGCCACCTGTTATTTTATATACATCGATAATATATGGATCTTCTCAGTGAGATGATGTCTCCTGTTTGTACTGTTACTGCTTCTATGGAATGGCGTGCTTGTGTTTGCTCTGCTGTACAGAGAACCAGTGGACTGGGTCAAAAACAGTGGATTGGGTTGCTTGTAGATCGGCTACTTTTGTTTTGAACGGTTGATCCTAGAGGGACGTGCCACCCCTCTATGGATGCGGGAGGGCAAGGCACAGGCGGCCGCGGTGGTACGCTGCCCCGGCGGACCACCAAATGGACGGCGCTGCCACGAAAACGCTATAATCAATCAAACAGTTAGGCAGCCTAGGCTACATACATAGACTGTCTCAGATAGCATACATGCTAGGCTAGCTTGCTTCCTCCGTGTTGTAGTTGAGCCAATAAAGGTTATTTGACCATGTTCACCACGATGTTAATCGTCGCTATTGTTGTAAAGACGCAATGAAGACCTGTGTGGCTTCTAACACGTTGTCCAATGTCCACCACATCTATAAACAATAGCGCGTGTACTGTATATCCAGTTGTTATTGAATGAAGGGGAAAGGAGGCGGGTCGCTGTCTGAGCAGTGAGCTGCAGCGTAGAGACGTGACGTCACGTTTCTGCGCCGTGCTACACGTTCTGTGGGGGAACCCTTTTCGGTGTATCACCTAACACGCTGTGCCACTATGGTCAGAGAGCGGCCCGGTGCTACGCTAAAACTCAGGCACCCATTGAATTCTGTGACCAAGCGCAGTCGCACAAAATGGCGTTGTGGATTCAAAACACACACAGTCTTAGTTCTATCGTCTGTTTTAAGACTTTCTACGCGGATTTCATTTGTGTTAACGTAGGGTCAAGTAGCATGCCTTCACCCATGAACAATGGTGGCGTCTGTGGACTTTTTAAAATATTATTTTTTTCGCGACGTGGTAAATTATTTTAACGTGGACACCAATGGTCCATGGAGGCGATGCGTCCGTGGGACCCCAGAACAATGACGTGAATGCGTCTCTAGGCAACGTGAATGCGTCAGAGACGCGGGACGCGCACGTATTGACGTCACTGTCGTCACTGTGTACCATACACATCCCGGGACTATATTTATTCCTTATGATACGATACAGAAAAAGGCGTTCACTTCACGTTTCGTTTCAACACAGAGGACTGGAGTCAATGCCTTTACTGCAGCTTATGGAGGGAATGATGATGATTACACACAGACGGCGACGAGCTATAGATGTTGGATCGTGTCATGATAAACATTATAGGCTACTGTCGCTATTTTCAGCGTCGGCTATTTTTGCAGTTGTCTGCTATTTTCACAACGCACCGCGACGCGTTGTGAGCTTGTAGGTCGGCTATTTTCACAAGGCACCGCGACGCGTTGTGAGCTTGTAGATCGGCTATTTTCACAATGCACCGCGACGCGTTGTGAGCTTGTAGATCGGCTATTATCACAACGCACCGCGACGCGCTGTGAGCTTGTAGATCGGCTATTTTCACAACGCACCGCGACGCGGTGTTGTGAGCTTGTAGATGGGCTATTTTCAAATAGCTACAGTATAAATTAGGGCTAACGTTAGCAAATAAATGTACTTAATAGTTACTTTACAGTTTACACCACTGAACTGATGTTTAAAAAGCAATTAAATTGCTCTTCATTAAGGTACAGTATGAGTATGAGCTCAAAGCTATTTATCATAGTGGCATAAGGGGGGGAAAAAGACGATATCAATCGCCGATTATTTGTATGACAATTATAATCATCTGGAGAAATTCCTAATCGTGACAGCCCTAGGATGTCCCACATCTTATCATTTTCAGTGGTTTGCTGCGTTTACGGTATTTAGATGAAAGCGGGAGATACAAAGCGTTTTTACCTTTTCCACTTTCAAAGGGGGTTTCACTTTGTTACGGTTTCACCCCCCGAAGACGCCATTTTCGTCTAAATGACCCCCCACAAACGACTATAAATCATTACGTTTATAGTGAAGCCCGTTTTAATGTAATAGGGGCCTTAGACACAATAAGCCTGCAATTGCTTTATTGCTATTTGCAGTAACCCCAGAAGTCACATCTGCCCATGAAAGATTGCGGTGCATCTTGGGAATGGGCTTATTCTGTGTAAAAAGACATATTTAGCATGCCCCCAGCCACTGAAATCAAAATAATTAAAATCTCTAAAACGATAGAAAGGAGTAAATTAAAACATTTTAACTCTCATCTTTTATATTTTTTTAATTACTATCTAAAATATGAACCCTTGTTGTAAAAAAACAAAGTTGTCCTTTAAACAATAATGGAGCCAAATCATCCATATTTACTATAAAGCACTTTTCAAAACAAGGTTACAAAGTGTTTTGCAAAATAAATAGCCATACAGTTCAAGTGGTTACCCAGCTAAATATGTTCATATGTCACAATAATTTTAACCACTTTGCCCATATTGTTTAATTTGGCTATTTAATTATAGCAGATCTGAAGAACATGTGTAGAGGGGGAAAAATACCAAGTACAGAGCCAACTCAGGTTAAGTTGACAAAATAGCATACAGGGCTAAAATCGGAATGAAAGAAGTAAATGAAAGTAAAAGAATGAATTAAAAAAAACTTGTGGGAAGTCCTCCCACCTTTAGGAAATGGACAACCATTTACGACACATTAATATTGTGTCCTCATCATCTTAATTATAATTATTACACCGCTGTCAAATACGCCTTATTAATTCTCCAACTTCAGTGAGCCGAAATAGAAAATACAGGAAAGTATAACAGCAGTGACGGGTTTTAGAGGATCAGAGCAGTTCTAAAGTGTTATTATAAGGAAAAACATTTTCGATTTAAATATTATTAAAGTTCCATTGTTGAACTTGCCCTGAAATGTGACACTTTTAAACGGTTAGCTCCACTCCAGGATAAATATTAATGAGTGGAACACAGTGTGGAGTGAACAAAACTCATTGACGTTTTTACCACGGTAGAATGATGAATACAGCTGTCACCTCTGGAAAAACAAACAGGCACATTTTACCTGCTAAACACAGACAGAGATAATGGTGTGCGTGTGCGTGCGCGCACTCGCGTGCGTGCACAGGGGTGCCGCACCAAATTCTGGGCCCTGGGTACAAGGATTCACTGCGGGCCCCCATGAATGTATTTCATTAGACTGGGAACGCATAATTACGCATTATGTTGTGCTTTAACAATTGAAAAATAGCAGATATACAAGATGCTGCGAGCTTGTAGAGCTGCTATTTTTGAAAAGAGGTTTTTTGAAAAACCTATGTTTATGTCAGTGGGGCCTCAAACCTTTTCATGCAAAGGACCACCAAAATGACATGTATTCGTCCACGGGCCACCATCTCAAAACATGTTGTTCCAGGGACACCCCCCCCCCCCCCCCCCCCCCCAGAAGCAATTTTTTTGTTACAAATGTTCGCTTAAATACATATATTCAAAGATTCACACATTTTCATGACTTCAAAAATAGAAGATCTACAAGCTCGCAGCGTGCGCTGTGAGCTTGTATATCTGCTATTTTTCAGTAGCTAAAGTATAAAATAATTAAGGCCCCTCCACCTTGGGCCCTAGTAACTCAGTCCCACGTTTCCCCCCCTTGTGACGCCCCTGTGTGTGTGCATGCGTGTGCGCGCGCACATGCTTGCGTGAAAGTGTGTAAGGCTGTCAGATAAATGAAGCACCAGTGAAATGTAGGCTAGTGTTCATCACTCTTATAGTGACTGACAGACAGGCAGAAAGAACGAAAGGAACACAAACAGACAAGAAGCAGCGGGCCCCGGTTTGGTAGCCTGGCACATGGCTGAAATTTCCTGAGGCGCACTGGTGTATTTCTTTTACTATCAATCTAACTCACGCGTGGCACCGGGTGCCACAAATTAATTGTTCCCCTCCTGCTCAAAGGCCACGTTTGCTCTTGGGAGAAGGTTCCGCTCCGAGGCTCTCCTTCCATGAAACTGTGCACTGCTCTTAAATTCTTAAAGGTAATGAAAAGCGATCAATTGATTGGCCGTGATTAATTGCACCTGCAACACACGCGCACTGACAATACAGAGCTTAGTCCAACTCATCTTGCAGCTGTGCTGCGGGCAACGCTCCTCTCTCTGTCCACACGATAGGCTCTAATGCACAGCAGCCATATTGGAATGAAATTGGGCCTCTTCTTTACTTACTACAAGGAACTTTTTGAAAGGAAAGGATTTGCTGGACGCTGGGGATGGGTGGCAAACCTCGCACCGCAAGTTAGGTGAAATACATGGTACACACAGAAAAATAATGGTTCTTAAATGGTTCTTTAAAAGGCTATATGGTTCTTTGAAGAACCATCACCTACTAAAGAACCATTTTATTTAACAAATGGTTCTTCAGATTCCTCATATGGTTCTTTGGCATTTAAAAGGTTCTAGGCCTATGGGAGGATGGTTCTTTGGGATTTAAAAGGTTCTAGGCCTATGTGGAGGTTACAGTATGGGTTTTGCAACTGTAAATTATAACCTACATGAAAAAATTTCAATTTTCAATGTGTGGAAAGATTTATAAAAAAACAATAGGACCTTTTAGCCAGCCGGCAGGCTTATCTCTGATGTCACTGACTCAGCCATAACCAAGCAACTACACCCAAATATGAAGTGTATCTAACCATGTGTTGTCATGGCATCAGGTGCAAACAAATCAGTCTGCTCCATATATGGGTACAAAAGGTGGCATGCCCATGGAGATATACTGATGGCATCAGGGATATAAAAGGGATAAGGACTGACAGATACATAGATCTCCATATATGGGCATATCAGTTGGCTTGGTGGCGCAACAATAGTGTGAGTGGAGGCCTGCGGCCATTTTGCTGTCATAAAGACTTCTGAAAATATGCATATAAATTATTATAAACCTGGAACCAAGACATCCAGTCCTGGTGAATCATTACCATAAAACATCTTATTCTGTCAAAACATATTTGAAAAACACCAAAAATGGGAATTTATTAAATAGGCCTACCCTAATAACCCTAACCCTATTAAATATTTTATATAATATACTTTTTGGTGAAAAGGTGTGTAGACCTATAGCTAGAATTGTTATTGCTCTCTCTCTCTCTCTCTCTCTCTCTCTCTCTCTCTCTCTCTCTCTCTCTCTCTCTCTGGCACGCGCGCAGCCGCGCGCACGCACACACACACACACACACACACACACACACACACACACACACACACACGCCCGGCATTATGTCGGCCCCGCCCACTTTTTCCTGACTGCTGCGTCACATCTCCTCTCCTGAAAATGGAAGTTAGCGAAGTTTGTCATCTCCATTCTTCAACATTTCCTTCATTCTGGAAGTAAGGTAAGGTTTTTTCGACTTTCAACATGTTTTAGTTGACGTTAGAATGTTCCACTGCCATGCAGAACGAGCAGTAGTTACATTTGTTTGTTGTGACAGCCAGGGCAGAGGGAGACTGGAGACACACACCATCTATACTATAATTTTGCGAATGTCTGAGTGTCTGAGTGTCACAGCGTTTCTCCTCAGTGGCTGGAGCAATTGATCTGAAATCGCATCACCATAAGCATATGAACACACCTGACATAACTGTGAAGCCCGTTTGTCACTTTCACAAATCGTATGCTGTATATTCGCATTTTTATGGTGTATCTATATCTATTTAGCCTACAGTACCTTTTGTGACCACACATGTTAAGGGAGGGGCGCTGTTGTTCAAGCCATTAGCACAATCACACACAAACCCACACACACACACACACACACACACGGGGGGGGGGGGGGGGGGGGGGGGGGAGTGTTCTGGCCCTGTTACAGATGTTGTCCAAAATCATGCAGATCGGTACACAGTATCTCTGTAGCCGTTAAATGGAACGGGTATTTCTTACATTGATGCTCCTACATATTAGCATGCAAGCACCAGTTAAAGTTACTTTCCATCCCTCATATACTGTGTGCACAGTGCACATCCCATAATCCACACACTGCACATAATTTCGGAGCTCATATCTTTGAACGGGTAAGGGCTAGTTACTGTTGATTAGCTGCAGCTGCTAATTCAATTGACTGTTAGCTGAAAGCTAAGAAGGCATGTAGTTGAACTTTTGAAGTAAACTAGCATAAAAGTCAAGTTTAGTTGTTGAAGGCATTTTTAGTGGTGTGTGTCCTGTGTTATTTAAATGACAGGTCAATGTGTTTAAAAAGAGGGGGAAATTGACTCTGTATTTCCTTACAGAACGTGTGAATGGATTTGCTGGCAGCGAATGAAGACAAGATGGGCAAAGTAAGTAATCATGTGGAAACTGTGTGTGTGTGTGTGTGTGTGTGTGTGTGTGTGTGTGTGTGTGTGTGTGTGTGTCACATCCACAACACAATATAATGGCACAAAATAATTAAATGTCAGTAGGCCTACTATGTAAAATTCTGTTTTTAGATTATATGTCAATGGTGAAATCGATGTTTGACAAGTATTGGACTAATGTTAAATATAAACATTTTGCTGACCCTACTGTACATTAAAGGAGAACTTCACCACTTTTCAACCTAACTTCATTTAATTGGTCCTCACTAATGTTCATGATAAAATAACAAAAAAGCTGGGAGGATATCAGAGAAAACATCCTCGACTACAACGTACAAAAGGTATTGGCATAAAAGTACCATTTTCAGAATCATAAAGTATATTTATCATGGCATTGGATGTTGGATAAGGGACACAGACCCAAAAAGGGCTGAGAAATGTACTAGATGCATTGAAATCAGATTGGAGCAATCTGTTTCCTCAATTGTAATTCTAAATGTAAATAGGATAATAGATGCACTAATTGTGCATCACATGAATCACATACAAGGTTCATTTTAGTATTGATGTCAACTCAGAAATGTTAACTCAAGCCTAGAAAGACCGCTTTGTGGCCCCAGAAAGAGAAAGTGAACATTTAGAACAGTAAGACTAGGAGGTGCTGTTATTCCTAGCGTCTATCATCCACACAAACTTACTGCTAACCATTTTCCATTTTGTATGAAAAGGATAGAATTAACTATCTTAAATGTGACTAACTGAACCTCCCCCTTCTTCAGAACGCGTACGACATCAGAGCAGAAGCGTCCCCTGTGCTCCAGCCTGTCCCAGTCGTCCACTCAAGTCCTCCCATGGCTCCTAGGAGGATGTGCACCCGGCTGGCTTCTCCTGCAGCAGCTCGGGCGCCCCGTACCTCATTCCCCACCACCATCACCACACGGCAAACAGCAGCTGCACTAGTAGTGACGCTGCTTACGACGCCAACGGAAACGGCCACGGCACGAGCGGGGACGTGAACGACGCCGGCTACGCAGATGTCGCCCAGGCAGGATGGCAGTCCCACGTCGACTTCAAGAGCTACGTGGCGTGCACTGCTTCAGCAGTGTTGGGATTGGAAGTCTCATCAAAGATGATACACAACCAACAGTCAGTGACTTCAAGAACTTCCACTGAACTTGCAGGCTCATTTTAAGAACTTGCTGTTGATGAGAAGCTCTGGAAGAGTAAACGCATTCTTTTGAACTCTGTCAAATATGCGGCTGGAGCCTGTATGAGGTGGACTTGCTTTGGATTCTTCTTTTTTACTTGCACGGCACTTAAGAGTTTTAAATATATTTAAATGTTTTGAAACTGTTGTACTGATGTTGAATTTTGATTAAATGATGATTGATTAAATTCAATGAGTTATAACTAATTGTGTTCATCTTTTCCAACAAATCTGATATATTTTAAAGTGTAATGAAACATTTATTACCCTAAGAAACACTTTTTTAGCTGAAAGAATGTTTTTTAGCTGAAGAACCATTTTTTAGCTGAAGGAACCATTATAAATTTTCCATTTTCCAAAAGGTTCTTCAGAGAACCTTTTTTTGACATGGTTCTTTGAGGAACCAGAAACGGTTCCTCAAAGAACCATTTTTTGATGGTTCTTTGAAGCACCTTTAATGGTTCTTTATCGAACCATTCGAATAAATGGTTCTTTAAAGAACCTTGGTGAAAAAGGTTCTTTGTGGAACCAAAAATGGTTCTTCTATGGTATCACTCTGAAGAACATTTTTGGTTCCAGTTGGAACCTTTTTTTTTCTGTGTGTTAGTGAACGGAGCCGGCTGGACCAGCTCATGGACAATCACTGTTTCGGAACAATTGCGACCTTTGTCATATAATCGGTTCAGGAATATAAAAGAAGACAATTATCTGTAATAACATATCGTAGGTTGTTTTCTAATCACTTGCTTTTCGATGTTTACAGTACATAATTTTATTGAGGCATCTAAACAGCAGCAGGTATAGTTTCTGTCTCTAAACGTACGCGGAGGCGGCGCAGAGGCGGCGCAGAGACGGCGCGGAAGCGGCGCGTCAAAACATACGGCCCCATTATTTTCAATGAACTAAGCCACACCGGCGGCATCAGACGCGCGCATCCGCGGGTCTGCCGCCTCGTCTGCCGCGCCGATACGCCGCTGCTGTTACACATCGAAAAGAAACACTACAGAAAACAATTTATGATAGAGTA
>NC_137827.1:43059932-43079932 GCF_963921795.1 Nannobrachium achirus | reverse complement strand
AGTATTAGGTTTAAACCAATAATCCTTTCCTTCAGACCTGATTATGTGCCGCAGCCAGTGTGCGTCCTGTTTAGCGGTGGTGCCAAACCACACTGTTATGAGGTGGAGAGAAAGCGAGTTGATGACGCTCTCCCACTTCAGCTATTAGTCGCCAGTAGTCTCACGTGGCCAGATGATCAGAGATCGATCTCTGCCTACCGATGGACTATGTCAGGTGACATTTAAATTCAATGAAGGGGCTATAAACTAAATAAAATACTTTATTGGCAAGCAACTAAAAAACATCAGTGTCACCAATCATAATACTAAACCTGTTTCCATTTTGGCCCACGTATATGAGACATATAACACCCAACAGACTATACAAACCTTCATATTTGGAACGGTATCAGGAATTTTCAAAGCAGCAGGTGTGGGTTTGTTAGAAATATTTTCAACACATTCTTGCCCCAAGAAGTGAAACGGTGACTTCTCGGGAATCTCTACAGCAGGGGTATAGGCAACCCTAGGCACGGTTGCCAACATTGCTGACGTGTGAGGGAAAATGTTAAAATCAAATATCTTTTTTAAATGTGGTCAATTAAGTGAAGTCAACTAATTTACAGATAATTACATCCTGCACTCAATTCTACATTCATTAAAACTCTGAACTCTGACCGGGTAGGGCGTCGGGGAGATATGTGGGTTATCATTGTCTAATGATCGTTATAAATATGTCAGAGTTTTTTATGGCGTGCCGTGTCATTTAAAATGTATGTTCACATGGCACACTGACTATATAGAAAATAAAAACATGGCACTTCATTTAAAAAAGGTTGCTGACCCCTGCTCTACAGTATGTCATAGAGATTCTGTGCATTGTCCAGGGATCTCCGTACATGTGGAGGTTCATCGGCGTATGGCGGTTCTGGACGACCACCAATCCGACCGACGTTCCTCTTGGCACATCACTCATCACCCCTCGGTTCTCCTGCAATACGCAGGCCCAGGGTTGAAGTTGTTCTCGGGATAGGCAGGGGATACACTCACGGAGACTCCATTAAAATAGATATAGACCAGGGTTCCCCAATAGGTGGCCCGCGGCCATTTGCGGCCCGCGGGGGGCTACTGTCTGGCCCCCACCAACCCCAGTAATAATGGTGGTATAAGAGCAGCAACAACACTAGTATATCGTCGTTGTTGGGTGGAAACCTCGTATCTCCAAATTTGTATGTTCTTTCGCAAAGTAAAGCCCTGCTTCATCATGCAAGGCCGTCGCACAAAAGTAGTGAAAACAGCAGATCTACAAGCACACAACGCCTCGCACCGCGAGGCGTTGTGTGTGCTTGTAGATCGGCTGTTTTCACTAGTTTAAATAATTTTCTAAATGATAAATGCAAAACGAACGGTTTTGAAAATACAAGATGTTCACCCGACAACTGAAAACACGTTTTTCTTGTGTTTTCAGAATCGTGTGTTTTTATTTCAATGTATAACTTTTGAGAAGTGCTAACCGCTCCCAAATCTGTCTCTGTCTGTCTGTATGTAGTCTATACGTATGCTGTATGTCCCACACTTGGCTCATTGGCCAAGCTTTGCGGGACGCATAATGCAATTATCTGAAAAGCAACGCTTACTTAACACTGATTATGATGATTCTCCTACTGTCATTGCGTGTGTGTGTGTGTGTGTGTGTGTGTGTGTGTGCGTGTGCGTGCGCGTGCGCGCGTGTGTGTGTTTACCCTCATCAAAAAACACTACTGAATCACTACACAAAACCTATTCGTGTTGTAGTGACTGTGTAGTCATGTGTAGCAATTGTGTAGTAAATCTGTAATGTTTTCACTACTCATGACACACCAGTAGAGTTTTGTAGTGAAACAGTAGTGTTTCCAGTAGTAATCAATCGTAGTAGTGAAAAAGCTGTTAAAACACTACTGCTTCACTACAAAGGCATTTAAATAGTGATTATGTAGAGATTATACTACTTGTTTATGTGTAATGAATATGTAGTCACAACACTACATATTCACTACTCATGACACACCAGTAGAGTTTTGTAGTGAAACAGTAGTGTTTCCAGTAGTAATCAAGCAGAGTAGTGAAGGCATTTAAATAGTGATTATGTAGAGATTTTACTACTTGTTTATGTGTAGTGAATATGTAGTCACAACACTACATATTCACTACTCATGACACACCAGTAGAGTTTTGTAGTGAAACAGTAGTGTTTCCAGTAGTAATCGGAGTAGTGAAGGCATTTAAATAGTGATTATGTAGAGATTTTACTACTTGTTTATGTGTAGTGAATATGTAGTCACAACACTACATATTCACTACTCATCATGACACACCAGTAGAGTTTTGTAGTGAAACAGTAGTGTTTCCAGTAGTAATCAAGCGGAGTATAGTGAAAAAGCTGTTAAAACACTACTGCTTTAAGGGGGCGCCCTGGCGCAGTCAATAGTGCTGTCGCCTCACAGTTAGAAGGTCCTGGGTTCGATTCCCGCTGGGGGACACTGTGGGTTTGTGTAGAAATTAAAAGTAATTCAGTAGTGATAAAACACTACATAAACACTACACAAACAGGAGTGACCGAATGATAATCGTGTAGAGTTTCAAAAGGGTTTGTGTAGAAATTAAAAGTAATTCAGTTGTGATAAAACAGTACATAAACACTACATAAACACTACACATACAAGGATGTATTAATTCTATTGGGATTGTGAAGTGATACAGAAGTGAATGTGTAAGCATTGTGTAGTAATTCAATAATAAACGTGAAATAATTGAGTAGTGATTGGGTAGTACTTTCCCAAAAGCCAATAGTGATACTGAAGTAATTAAGTAGCAGTCGTGCAGTGATTTGAATAGTCATTAAGTAGTGATTATCAGTAGTGTTTCAGTGGGTGAAACCAGCCAATACTCTACTCATTACTACTGGGAATCACTACTTAAATCACTACACATTGCAATAGTAATCAAGTAGTGAAATGGTAGTGTTTGTGTAGACATTTAGTAGTAGTGATGAGTAGTGATTCAGTAGTGTTTTTTGATGAGGGTTGTTTCAGAGAATGCAATGGTACATTAGACGAGCGTCAGACAGTACAGTTGGTTGTATTGATCATGTATTGATCATGTAAGCCGATCAGTTCCACTCAGTTGATTTTCTTCTGTCTTGTGTTTCATAATTAACAGTCCACAAGCCTATAGTGCTCTCTCTCTCTCTCTCTCACCCTCTCACTCTCTTTCTCTCTCTCTCTCTCTCTCACCCTCTCTCCCTCTCTCTCTCTCTCTCCCTCTCTCTCTTTCTGTCTTTCTCTCTGTATTTTCCGTCTCTGCAGGACAAACTGTCTCTCTTTGATGTTTTCCGGAGGAAAGTTGAACCTAGCATTAGCGGGCTAGCATGGCCCTGGGGCTGACACTGAATCTGAGCGAGGAGGAGACCAGAGGAGGAGAGAAGAGAAGAGGAACAATGGGTGCCTTACATCCATCTCTCACACACACACACACACACACACACACACACACACACACACACACACACACACACACACACACCCATCAGACCACAACAAGACCAGGTACATACAGAGATCACACACACACACTTAGAGAGATAGACAAAAACACACATACAAAGACGCATTGCTGGAGGCAGATGCACGCGCGCACACAGGCACACACACGCGCGCATGCACACACACCACCCACCCACGCACAGTAGCGCTCTTTGATACATACATGTAAAAGAGACACGCACATACAAAGACACATACGTACATACAGCAGATGTGAAATGGACACACTCACTGTACGGTGCAGGATGTGGATTACACAATACACATACCACATTCAACCTGACGCACGCATGTGCACACACACGCACACACACCCACACCCACACACATACAGATTTGCAGGTGCCCTCGTTTTATGTAGGTTTGATTGATGAAGTGCGCACCCAACCGCCGGCAAACACGCACAAGTGAACGCACGCCCACACAGGTGTTTTGGTCGATACAGTAATAAGCCCATATTTGTCAATGCCATATATGGACGCTCCATATATGGCCAAGACAGAATTCATTTGCAAATCAAGACTGCTAACTATCATCACCTGGATCTCCATATATGAAGATCACGACACTGAGTGACCTCATCAAATCCTGGATATCCATTATGGAGACGACTGGATCATCACCAGTCGTCATCTCAATATATGGAGCTGACCTCTACATCTGATTCCCAGATGATGCACTGTTAGGGCAACCACACTAATAGAATCTATTTTATGCCTGTCAATATTAAGCCCATATCTGGGAAGGCCCATATATGGAAATATTGGTCTAACCAGTGTAGTTGCCGCGACATGAGTCACACTTGCAAATTAATTCCGTCCTTGTCCCTTTTATGCCCATATGGAGATCCCTGTCCCGATGTCATCATTATTAAGCGCATATCTGGGAATGCCCATGTTTGGCTCCATATATGGCCAAGACAGAATTCATTTGCAAATCAAGACTGCTGACTATCATCGTCACTTCTTGCCCTTAGGGTGTCTTACTGGTATATTAGTTGTAATGTTGTATTAATGTTGTGTCCAGAGTTACACACACACACACACACACACACACTTGCACGTGCGCACGCACACAAAGCGCGAGATTTGCAGAGGTTTCTGTCACCTGAGAAAGTGGGTAATTACCACTGGAGCCTTAATAGCCTTTATCTCACCTCTGTCTCTCTCTCACTGCCATGCACGCAGACATGTGGGTGCGTGTGCGTGCGTGCGTGCGTGTGTGTGTGTGTGTGTGCATGTGTGAGTGGGAGGTTAGGTATTGTCCTCTGCTGTTATAATCAAAAGAACTTGGAGGGGGCGGGGCAGGTGTTTATGGTCGAGTAAGGGGTTTGGGGCAGGTATCATTGTACGAACGCCCACACACACAGGCATTCAGACACACACACACACACACACACACAGCGCATTCACGCGCGCGCACACACACACACAAGGATGCTTGTTCCCTGTTTCCAAACTCCCCTTCCTAACTACCACTGCTTACAGACAGACAGACAGACAGACGCAGAGGGGTTCAAACGGTGATGAAAACACACACCACCCATAACAGAAAGAAGAGAGAAGAGAAGAGGGGGGTGGTTGGTTGGTTGGTTGATTGACTGGCAAGACTTCTACTCAAGACAAAAACACACACACACACACACACACACACACACACACACACACACACACACACACACACACACACACACACATAATCTCATTTTATAGGAACATATTGCTATGATGAGACCTTGTCCACATGCAGACAGGTTGACAAACACTGCACTCTGGGAAGAGATCATGGTAAAAGCGAGGATAAACAGAACAGCATTACAAGAATGATGTTGTGTTTATAGAAACACGTTGCTACTTATGGGGCGGTGCTCGACTGTGTAGAACTGGAGAACAATGCCTAGCTATGACCATTGTTGAGGAATTCTCTAAAAACAGTCATGTTTGCAATCTAATTTTAAACATAATGACTACTGTAAAACTACACTCTGTTGAAGAAAACCGTCTTCGACCTCTGAACTGTGTTCATATGGATAAAAACGCAAAAAACTATAGGTTAACCAATGGCATTTTGCTCAATTTTGGAGTTCCATTACCCCTGACTTCTGTATCAAACCTTTAGTACTGGGACACATTAACACACACACGCGCGCACACACACACACACACACACACACACACACACACACACACACACACACACACACACACACACACACACAGCAAGTATGAATCAGACAAAGCTTTCATTCAGACAAACAAGAACTTCCTCTTCCTCTTTGCTGGAAATGCACACACACACGCACACATGCACACACGCACGCAGGCACGCAGACACACATGCAGAGTGTATCACTGTGGTCTGTCCGTGTGCCAACTATTTGTGTAGTGGATGTCAGGACATACCTGTCTAGACTGATAAGGCTCTTACAGGTTACAGGTGTGCGTGCGTGTGTGGCGTGCATGTAGTGTGTGGCGTGCATGTAGTGTGTGTGGGTGTGTGTGTGTGTGCGTGTGTGCGTGTGTGCGTGCGTGCGTTGCATTTTCGGCCTGCCGAGAACGCGGGAGTCTATCCCCCGTGCTAGACCCCCCGGAGAAGGATTGCTGTGGTGGAGCGCAACACGCGTCACACAAAAGCATCCAAAGTATAGCAGATCTACAAGCTCGAGGTGCGGCGCGAAGCTATACTTTTGGTGTCTTTGAATTTGAATCCTGAGAAGTAACAGTTTTGGACATTTGAGGTTTCTACCCGACAGAGACAATATGTTGAGTTGGCGTTGCCTGGATCATTGGTTCTCAAAGTGGGGTCCGGGGACCCCCAGGGGTCCTTGAAGAAGTTCCAGGGCGTCCCCAGGCAAATGATACATATGATAGATAATGGACCCTTTATGTGTCTGTAACTCACAATCAGTTAAATTAACATCGATTTCACAGTATAAATTGGGGTCCCAGAGATAGAAATGCCATTAAATGTGGGTCCGTAGTATAAAGCATGTCAAACTGGGGGTCCTGGAAATTAAGATGGTTGAGAATCACTGCTAGAGCCGTAAAGGTCTTCTCTTATGGTGGTCCCTGGCATATCTTTTCAAATGGGGGTCCGCGGGCAAATATGTGTCAATTTGGGGGTCCTTGATATGAAAAAGTTTGAAAACCACTGGCCTGGATGACCCCATGACCTCTCAACATCAAGAGGACCATGGAGATGATCATTGACTTCAGGAAAGCATAGAGGGCAGCACATCCCAATCTGACTGTCGAGAATGGAAGGAGTAGTGATTTCAGGTTCCTCTGCATTCATATGTCTGAGGACTTCACCTGGACAGCAGTATGCACACACCACTCAGGACCCAACACCGCCTGTATACTGAAGCATCGGGGATCCGAAGGAAATCAGCATGAGCATCCTTCAAACGTTGTACAGCAGCGCCCGACAAGCTGCATCAGAGATCAGCCCATACCTCAGTCGGTGCCTTTGCACCTCAAGTTTCTGGGCAGTAGGAGCGAGATCGTTTAGCGACCTCCAACCTGGTCGCAACCTGGTCGGTTTTAGGTCGGTAGATTTAGCGGCCCGGTCGGTAAATCTAGCGACCCGGTCGGTAGATTTAGCGCCCCGGTCGGTAAATTTAGCGCCCCGGTCGGTAGATTTAGCTACCCGGTCGGTGATTTTGTGGCCCGGTCGGTGATTTAGCGACCCGGTCGGAAGATTTAGCGTTAGCGACCCGGTCGGTGATTTAGGGTTGCGTCGGCAGGTTAGTTACTGAGGTACGGTTACTGAGGTTCAGGTTAGGGTTAGGGTTAGGGTTAGCAGCCCGGTCGGTGGATAAGTGACCCGGTCGGTGGATTTACCTACCCGGTCGGTGGATTTAGCGACCCGGTCGGTGGATTTAGCATCCCGGTCGGTGGATTTAGCGTCCCGGTCGGTGGATTTAGCGACCCGGTCGGTGGATTTAGCGCCCCGGTCGGTGGATTTAGCGCCCCGGTCGGTGGATTTAGCGACCCGGTCGGTCGATTTAGCGACCCGGTCGGTAGACTGGTCTAGTCTAGTGCATTGAAACGGGGGATTGACGTCTGCATTCTGGGCTGATATCGACAATAAGCTTCTCTGTCCTACTTAACTTACTTACTTACTTACTTACTTACTTACTTTACAGTGACGGGCCCACACCTCCTCAGAGGTGAGCTTCAGTCCCTCCAGGCCTTAATACGCCAGGCGGTGTACATAGCCACGGCAAAGAGGATTATCAAGGACAATGTACGCCCCAGCTGCAATCTGTTCATACAGCAATATCGAATGCCACATTGTCGCTGTCGAGCAGAAACCTGTTATCTCCGTATTTTTAAACCTTTAGTTTTCAACCCCTAAAATTAACACCCTATACTTGATCATCCTACAGCGTCACACAAACGCATCAAAAAGCAGCGGTCTGCAAGGCGTCTCGAGCTTGTAGATCTGTTACTTTCATGATACTTTTGAATTTGAATCCTGAAGAGGAACAGTTTCGGACATGATGAGGTTTTCACCCGACAGACGATATCGTCGTTGTCGGGTGGAAACCTTTTATGTCCAAAACCGTTCGTTTTGTATTTATCATTAACCAAAAAAATATATATATTTAAACTAGTGAAAATAGCCGATCTACAAGCACACAACAGGGTGTTGTGTGCTTGTAGATCAGCTATTTTCACTAGTTTTATGCCAGTCTTGTGTGACGAAGCAGGGCTTTTGTACCAATTTTTTCCACCAACCAGGTCATGATGAACAGACTCTGAGCTCTACTGCACTGTACGTTCATCTGCCCGTTATACTCTACCTATCTGCTGCACTTTTGACCGTAACCCGCTCTGTTCTTTTACACCATCCACTATTTATAGGAGATTAGTGGGAGGTGTGTGGAGTGTATCATCTTTGCCCAAAGAGCAGCCGCATGTTCCTGTTTCCTGCCAGAGCTGTTAGGAAACACAAACACGCACGTACAGTACATGCACAGGGGAATGTGCACGCGCGCGCACGCACACTCACATTCGTCTGAGGTGTTCTTTGGCAATCGCTCATTAATTATAGAGAATATTGCGACAGACATAATGGCGCGCGCGCGTGTGTGTGTGTGTGTGTGGTTGGTCGGTCTTGGCATTCCCTTACGTCAGCTGATGGTTTTCACACACACACACACACACACACACACACACACACACACACACACACACACACACACACACATTATCTCTGTTGTACTTTGATCTTTATCATTGCTTTCGTTTTTTTGGTTTATCCTCTGAGAACAAGATAACAGAATGTTTTCTCCAGTTTCTGTCTGTCAACACAATGGCACATTATGGTGCAACAAAGCAAGCACGACTTCATAAAATATTTGTGTTCTTTGCTTCCCAAGAATGTGTTGTTCTCTTTCACACACAAAACAAGTGCTCCTTCTGTTAAAGGTGCTTTAAGTGATGTTTAATTGTGTTAAAACAGTTCAGATAAAGATCGTTTTAGTGCTTGATTCCTCAGTAACAGGTTAAGTAAGGGTCTCCCTGTCTCTCCAGCTCTTCACTAAACAGGAAACACATTCTCAGATTGGTCACTTCTTTTTTTGTAACCTATTTTTCACCCAGTGCCAACTGCCTAAATTGTAATCATGGGTGTTACGTTACTCTCCCTCTACCAACCTGGGGAGAGCCCCGAACGGAGCTCATGCTTCCTTCAGTGCATGAGGAGTGATCAGGCCGCTTCTTAGTCCCTGGTAGGACTAGCGCATGGAAGAATCATGTTAAGTTCCTTTCCCCTTCATCAGGCGCCCCAGCTGGCCAGGGGGAGGCAGTATAGAGACCAGGATTACTGCATGTTTTTTGTGAGGGTACCCACCCTAGGGGACACGGGGAGAACATGCAAACTCCACACAGAAAGGCCCTTTCGCCAACGCCATTTTCATCCAATCATGGAACAGGAGAGGAGTTTCATTCATCTGCCTCAATTATAGTGTTCCAATTCATTTTTTTTCTCTTCCAGTTGCACTTGTTCATCCATGTATCCTGTGTGAGTTCTCTCTCCCGAATGGATGAAATTGGTAGATAATTGGAGATAAATGTATCTCTATCGGGTGGAAACCTTGTATGTCCAAAACTCTTACTTTTCAGGATTCAAATTCAACAATAGCAAAAGCATCGTAGTATCTGGCATGCAAGTTGAGGCAATATAGGAAGAGACTTCAAGAGAAAGCTAGTTTCGCTGTTTTCCCCCCTGCTGGTACCAAAAAGGATTATGCTCCATTCAAGTGAAAGGATTCTTGCAGAATTTACACTTGATTTTATTAAACATTGTCATAAATACGTTATAAGTGTAAACCGTAGGAGGGGCGTGGCTAGCTTGATTGACAAGCTCCCAGCCAATAGCATGTATTGATCCACCCCCCGGCTCTGTCCCAGCCAATAGAATTCTGGTCCTATTTCTATTTGCAGGACAGGTTATAGAAAGATTGCGGCGCTTGCTAAAAAGGCTTCATTTACCCTCTGTATAAACCAATGGGTGACGTCACCGTTCCCTTAGTCCATGTTTTCTCTACAGTCTATGCTCTGTACGGCAAAACAAACACCCTCATTCCCCCTTCCACGTCCTCTGTTATTGACATACTTTTGTCCCTTAAGTATATGTGTATGTTTTGTTACTCCTGGTACGACTGTGCTGGCCGCCATTCCTCCGCTGTGTGTGTTTACATAGTTTGTGGCTGCAGGTACATGTGTATGTTTTCACTGTGTTTTCTGTCCTGGGGTACAACAAAACAAGCGCTCCTCAGAAGGAACATGACAGCTCCTCTGCTGCTAATGTGTTGCCCTCCGGGAGGAGAGGAGGAGAGGAGGAGAGGTGGTAAGATGATTCATGAGGTCCTGCCATCCTGACTCACACACGCACGCACACACACGCGCGCGCGCGTGCACACACACCCCGCAGGAACAATAGTTGCTGTAGCTTTTAGGGTTGAGTCCAACAGGTATCCACTTACGCACTCTCTTTCTCTCTCTCCCTCTCTCTCTCTCTCTCTCTCTCTCTCTCTCTCTCCCCCCAGTCATTTTTCATGTCCCCCCACCTTCATTAACAGCTTAAATTACTTTCTCTCTTCGCTTCACCTCCTCACCTCTGTTCGCTTTACCTCCTCTCCTCTCCTCTCCTCTCCTCTCCTCTCCTCTCCTCTCCTCTCCTCTCCTCTCCTCTCCTCTCTTTACTCCCAAACTATCTTGACCACCACTCCCCCAATCTAAACATATTCTAACAAGCCCATGTGTATGGGTATGTGTGTGTGTGTGTGTGTGTGTGTGTGTGTGTGTGTGTGTGTGTGTGTGTGTGTGTGTGTGTGTGTGTGTGTGTGTGTGTGTGTGTGTGTGCGTGTGCGTGCGTGCGTGCGTGCGTGCGTGTGTTGAATGTGCATGTACAGCAGAGTGCTGACAGACCCTTTCTGTTTATTTTCCCTGGAAAGGTAAAAGAGGTGGGAGGGGAGGGGCGTGGCCACAGTACTTAGAGGGGCGGGGCTGCTAGGGTTGCTATAGTGACAGAGTTTGACCCCCGACTGAGGCAGAGGTCACTGCGTTCTCACATTAGTCATGTTTCATCCCCACCAACAGGATGTTCGTACTCCACAGAGTCAGTGCAGGAGTCAGTCGACCGCTCAATAGCTGCGTTTGATTGGTCATCTGTTGTTCTGGGCAGTGGTTTCTCAACCTTCTCTGCACCAGGGCCCACTGGGAAACCTTGAACCTGTTCTTAATCCATTTAGGACTGAGGCAGCCGATTCTAAAAACTCCTTCGCAGAAACCTCGCATCTCCTTGCAGTTTCAAATGTGTACGTTTTTTCGTAATAAATTCATCATACAAAACTAGTGAAAATAGCCGATCTAGGTCCGAGGCGTGGTGTGCTTGTAGATCGGCTATTTTCATTGATTGATTGATTGAAGACTTTATTAGAAGTTTGCATAGGAAAAGGTACAGTTTCATGAAGGTACAGTTCACTGGTACAAGGTCTACTAAAAGGAGATCCATGAAAAGACTAAGCTTATTTCCACTGGAAACCATTTAAGTATCTCATATAACATTGAATGACAGACGAATAGAACACAGTACTATGCAGTAGATATGTAAATAAAATAAAATGAAAGAACAAAAAAAAGAAAACAGTAAGTCTAAACAAACAGAAAGTATATACAAAGAAGGGGCAGGGGAGGGTAGGGCTGGGCTAGGTTTGTTTTTTACCAGTTGCGAACGGCTGCTGCCTGTAAGTGGTTTTTCAGGGCAATTTTAAAGGATGCTAGTGATCCACACTCCTTTATGGCCTTCGGTAAGGCTTTCCACATTTTGGTGGTATAGCAGTTTAGCTTGTTTAAATCGTTTTCAAAGTGATAAATACAACGGTTCCATCTGAACTGTTATTCAAATATTAAAACTACCCTGAAATTACCCTGAAATACTGGATCGGTTAGTCTCAATATTCAGAGAGCGTTAAGATATCACAGAGCGTGTTCATGTTCAAGGCCATATAACGAGTCATCACGTCAGGATGGACACATCACTTGTTCATCACATGATCGTCACATCACATCCTCGATGACTACAAGTCAGGGGCGGCCGTGGCTCAGGGGTAGAGTTGCCGTTGTCGAACACGGAGGGTTCCAGAAAGGTTCCCAGTTCGATCCCAGGCTCCCCCAGAGTTAGTGTCGAAGAGTCCTTGAGCAAGACTCTGAACCCCTAGTTGCTCCCGGTGAGCAAGTTGGTAGGTTGCATGGTTTCCTCTGCCATCGGTGTATGAATGTGTGTGTGTGTGATGGGTGAATTGACAATCTATGTAAAGCGCCTTGGATAAAGGCGCTATATAAATGCACCATTACCATTTACCACAGAACGTGTTTAAAGGAGTAGTTCACCCCCAAAATGACTTTTTCCATTGATTACTCATGCCATAGAGACTTGAGTTCAATAATATTTTTTTGTATTTGTCGCATTCCTAAGACAAAAATGTGATCATAGTAAATTTACCACCATTGATTCCAGATGGGGACCTGAATGCATGGCACTGGATGGGTAACTCAGGGTAAGTTTACTATAATCAATTTTTTGTCTTAAGAATGCGACAAAAACCAAAACATATTATTGAACTCAAGCCTCCATGGTGTTAGTAATCAATATAATTGTGTTCATTTTGGGGGTGAACAACTTAAGGCCATACACCTAGTCATCACGTCATGATGTGTCAACCTCGACGAGACGATGACCACAAGTCATTCATTCATTGACTTGTTTTTTCCCCCATATCTAGCCAGTAGCACTGGAGGTGTACATAATGGAAGGTCATAGGACAACTTTCTGTCTGATGGTCTCACGATAAGCCTTTCCCGTGTGTGTGCGTACGTGCGTATGTGTGTCCTACCAGGTGTTAAGGATTAGTGTCGCTAAACTCTCTGTACCTTGAACACTCTGCTGGTATTGTCACCGAGCCGACGCTCTTCAGAGACGCCCCGCACCGTCCCGGCCCACAGCTTACAGAGGAGTCACAGGTTCAATCCTGTTGTGCCAACGGGCCTTTATACGGCAGGGTGCTGACCCCAGACCAGCCAGGCTGTCTAGACCAGTGGTTCTCAACCTTTACAGGCTGCGACCACAAAAATAACCATATTTTAACTGGGCCGGACGAGCACTAAGAGTTGAGGAATTACATTTTTTATAACATGGTTCTATCACATCGCGTTGCACATTAAGTTAATCATCTGGGGACCCCCCCCCCCCCCCCCCCAAAAAAAATAAATAATTTGGGGACCCCTCTGAGAACCACTGGTCTAGACCTCAATTACATGGGAAATTTTAGAATAAGAGATACTGTTTGTGGAACGAGAGATAAAGTGATGTCATTTGGCCAATTTCACTGCTGTTAGACTGCAGACCGCCCCCCCCCCCCCCCCCTCTCCCTCTCTCCAATCCTATCCAGCTTGTAGCTCACTTAGATCAGTTAACACAGGAAGTCTGTTCATCCCTTCCAGACCATAACTGGCCAACGCTCCCAGCCTCCTATATACTCGTCACCCTCCTGGCTTCCAAGCTGTGGAGACCCATGCTGAAGTCTGAAAACGTGTGTGTGTGTGTGTGTGTGTGTGTGTGCGCGCGTGCGTGTGTGCGTGTGTACGTGTGTGCGTGTGTGCGTGTGTACGTGTGTGCGTGTGCTAAGTCGCGGAGTGTGCTTTGCATGTCTCCTATACGCCATGCCAAACTGAGATGAACTTTATCGACCAAAAACACATATACAGAGACAGTCTTCTATTGGCCAACACGAGACTTAATCTGTACCACACATGCACACACACACTGGATTCTGTTGGCCGACACAAACGGACTCAGACATACACAAACACAAACAGAGAATAACACTTAATCTGCTGCTACCATACACACACACACACACACACACACACACACACACACTCACACACACAAAGAGAGAGAGAGAGAGAGAGAGAGCCTAAGGGGTAAACTCACCTATAGGCAGTTACAGTCGCTTAAATAAATCAGTTATAGAGACATTGTGCGTGTGTGCGTGCGTGCATGCGGTCATGCAGTACCTTGCTATGCCTTGTACCTTCTCACCACCCACCAACATGGCTGCCAACACACACACACACACACACACACACATTCACCTCCAGGCAGGAAATGATGAATCACTTTGTGAATAAAGGACGGTATTACCTCACATCGTTTTCCCTGTCGCGTCGTTCATCATCTAATCTGTCTACAGAGTTAACCACATTAAGACCTGGGATAGCTGTTGAAAAATTGCAGATATATAAGCTCACAGCGTGGCAAGCTTGTAGATCTGCCATTTTAGGAAAGTCGTGAAAATGTGTGCAAATCTTTGAATATACTGTATGTGTCATGTACTGTCTCTGTCGAGTACCTTTATTGTGTAGGCCTATAGTGATGTCTGGTGTTTCCTGCCTAGTTGCTGTTACCTATCTTGTCTCACCTCCCTGTAATTAGTTATTGTTCTCCACCTGTGTCCTGTTAGTCTTCAGCCAATCATGTGCAGGGGTTGACACTAAGGTCTCAGAGGCACTTGCCCATCGGGCAAGTACAGGTCATGTTCTACTTGCCCGAAGGTAATGCCCACTTGCCCGAAAAATAAATCGTCCATTATAAAATGATAGGTTTTAATTACTGCTCAATTTAACACATTTCTTTACTTTCTGGGGCTGTGCGATAAAATGTCATACCTCAATACCTCCAAATCCAAATACTTCAGCTATGATTGAATATGTCTATGGGTTGACACTTGTTATCTTTTATTTTTGGAGCTGTGTGAAGCACAGGCTCCCTATACGTGGCCGTGTGGGTCTGTCTGTGTGTCTGTCTGTGTGTCTGTATGTAGCCTGAACTTCCTAAACTTCGGCACGCTACTAGTCCCACAGTTTTGCCACCACACACTCGCGCCATATGTCAAATCGACCGGCTTACTCGGGAATCGTGGGCTAGTAACTTGCTAAGAGAAAGGTTCAATAGTTTAATTGATATTAATTTATTAGTGAATTAATTTTCCCCATTGACTTATAATGGGAATCGCAAAAACTCACATTCAATTATTTGTCTCTCGCAAACCATAGGGGCTAGAGTTTCAAGACTTGGAGAGGAGGTTCATAATGATTTCAAGGATTAAATAAAAAATAATTGTGTCATTTGGCCGCATGGTGGCGCCATAACACCCCACTTTACGTTTTGGCCTGTAACTCTTGAACCGTAGGTCGGAAAATTAAAAATATTTTTTCCCTGGATTCCTTGGGTCATGACGCATCTCCCCATATAGGCCACGCCCATTTGCGCCATGATAGATTTTCCGCCATCTTGAATTTTCTCCAAAACACACTTTTTGCTCCTTTTCCTACATATTTTCTTCAAATGTCACAAAAATCGGTACACATGATCCACACACACACACACACACACACACACACACACACACACACACACACACACACACACACACACACACACACACAGCTCCACTTCACACAGGTGTGATTTTAAATGTAGCAAAGGTAAAAACAGCACATTATAGGTAAATAGTGCTCTTATTTTACATTCCACAGACCAGAAGACACAGCGCACTGGCCACGTTCAGGTGTTTAGACAGATATCTTGTGTTGTGTTTATAGACATTTGTGTCCCCTCTCAAATGAGCACTTGCCCTGTCGGGCAACCTGAAAGCCAACTTTACCTGCCCTGACGTTTTATTTACCTGCCGGGGGCAGGTGGGCAAGCCTTAGTGTCAATGCCTGCAATGTGTTAGTCTTGTGTCTATTTAAACCCTCACTTCCTTGTGTGCCCTTGTCAGATCTTAAAGTGTTGTCACGCTGTGTGTTCCAGTCCTGTAAAGTTCTGTGTGTTTAAGAGAATAAATCAGTATACATTTGACCAGAGTATACCAACCAGAGTTTGAGGGTCCTTGACATGAAAAAGTTTGAGAACCACTGACGTAGAAAGTCAAAACATGCGTTTTTCAAAAACCTTCAAAGGATTTAGAAGACATTTATAGAATCGGGTCAGAGATATTCAAAGACTTACAAATGTTCACTATTGAAAATAGCAGCTCTACAAGCTTGCGGCGCGGCACTCGGTGCCACGCTGTGAGCTTGTATATCTGCTATTTTTCAATAGTCAAAGCATAAAATAATGGCTCAAGTAATACTGCGTAATAATTCGTTCCCGTTATGTTGGGTTAACCGTGTGACCCCTAGAGTCATTTTTAGTTGACAATGACAGACAGAACAGAACACTTCTGGCAGATATAGAGCCATATATGGGCATCAGCTCATATATGGGCATGTACTGATGAAATCAGGGATCTCCATATGGCATAAAAGGGACAAGGACTGACAGAAACAGAGATATCCATATATGGGCATATCAGTCAGATCGGTGGTGCGACGGCCACGCGTATAGCGGCCTGAACTGCTGGTTGATGTTATCCATCACACAATCTATACCTTAATGATGTGTATAGGATCAATCTGCAACAGAGGTTACACACACACACACACACACACACACACACACACACACACACACACACACACACACACACACACACACACACACACACACACACACAGTTGGTGTGACAAGGTGAGGTTCAGTGTTGCTAGACACTTGTGAGGTTGTGCGTGCGCGTGCGTGCGTGCATGCGTGTGGTTGGGGGGTCAGGGCCCCTTAAACCAACACCATACACCTTTTACAGCTCACAGCAATTACCTCTCTCTCTCGCTCTCTCTCTCTTTCTCCTTATTCAACACTACCAATTAATGTTGGACATAGAGAGAGAGAGAGAGAGAGAGAGAGAGGGACAAACAGTGAGAGAGGGGTGGCGGGTGCAGGCGGTGACAATCATAGCCACTATTCAGGGGACCCCTTGTTCGCCCCCTGCACTCCAACATAGAAAGGGAGAGAGAGGGGCCAAGGAGGCTATGGAAGAGTGCAAATTAACTCTCCTTTTCTCTCTTTTCTCTCCTTTCTCGCTCTCTCTCTTTCTCTCTGTCTGTTTTTTTTTCTTCAACCAGTTGAGGTCTGTTGAAGCTGGATAATGAGGGAATCACAGCAGCTCACACTGGCCTGACACACTGATCTCACACACGCACACACATACGCACGTACGCACGCACGCACGCACGCACGCACGCACGCACGCACGCACGCACGCACGCACACACACACACACACACACACTCGTGAGGACAACCTTTTAAGACAGTGAGTGCATTTTATGGATGCACATTTCTTTTTTATTTCCTTAAGCCTGAAGCAAAGAAATAGCAGCTCTACAAGCCCACAACGCGTCGCAGATCAGTTATCTTTCCGGTGGACGCTACAGGCATGCATCAGGTCTCTAATAATCCCTAAACCTAACATCGAAATGGGTAATCTTAAACCTAACCCCAAACTGAACCTTTTTCTGATCGTAAATGTACGTCTAAAAAACACACCCGTGCGAAGTGAATGAACACGACACTCCTTGTATGAGCCCTTCTGTCCGTGACGTCAGTTACTTTAAGTGTATACATGGAGATCCATACTAATTCCGTACTGACACAGACAGAGAGAAATGTAGGAGCGGTTTGTACCGCTCAAAAAAAGAGGAACATTTTTCTCTTGTGAGGATCAGGAAAAATGTCTATTTCTCATTATGTACTGGGGGGACATTGGGTACTCACAAGTATAGTAATAAACTCACAGACACACACACACAAACGCACACACGCACGCACGCAAACACACATAGACACAAACACAAAAGAAACACACCCACACACATGCGCAAAATAGGCAGGTACACACACTCAGAAACTTGACATGCATGCTCGCACATCCATGCACGCACTCATGCACACAGAAACAAACACAGACACTTTACAACTGCCGGTCAGTTAGTAATTGGTTGCTTTGCATACAGAGTGAGTACTGTACAGTATGTCTGTTTGGATCCCTATAGACACACAACCACATGCGAGTATAGATACACACACACGCAACACATACACATACACAGTAGACAGCAGAGAGAGAGAGAGAGAGAGTTATTGTTTTGGGCCGTGGGACACTGTTCTACAACACTTCAGTCACAATGCAGTAACAGTTCATCCCCTGATGAGGGCAGAGTGGCTACCGACACTGCCATAATGGTACGGTATAGAGCCAATTTAATGAAGACCTGTCAATTTTAGGAGTTGGGAGATGGAGTGTCTTGTGCAGGTTATTTTATTTATTTTTTGTACACTTTTATTATGCAGAAACATACTGTTCTAGTCTTAAGGTCCCAGCATCCATATTCTGGGGGGAACATTTGCCAAACAAAAAGATTTGGTGTTGACGCCAGGAAAAGGCGGTCCAATACTGTTGTAACTCAAGTCTGTTTCTCTAATACTAGAGGGTTTAAGGGGCGGCAGTGGCGAATGGGAATCTGAGGTTCCCAGTTCGACCCCGGGCCCCCCTAGAGTTAGTGGCGAAGTGTCCTTGAGCAAGACTCTGAAGCCCTAATTGCTCCTGATGTGCAGGTTGGTGCCTTGCATGGTTTGCTTTTCCATCGGTGTCTGAATGTAATGCACAATCTACAGTATGTAAAGTGCTTTGGATAAAAACCTGCTGTATAAATGCACCATTTAAATGTACCGTTTTAAGTCCAGAGGGGTCAATGTTGTCATGTGGGTTGAGCCAGGTCGTGGAGCCTGATGGCTACTTACACAAAGGCCTGTCCTATAGTAGCTTTGTGGTCTGCCATGTGGAGAGATGAGTCTATGGCTGCTCATCTTCACTAGCTCATCATGTAAACCATCTGAGCCATCTAACTGCACACACGCAATCAGATCAGAAATTATTTTCTATAACAGAATTCCTTTCTTTGCCTACTATCTCTATACTGGTTTGTGTGTGTGTGTGTGTGTGTGTGTGTGTGTGTGTGTGTGTGTGTGTGTGTGTGTGTGTGTGTGTGTGTGTGTGTGTGTGTGTGTGTGTGTGTGTGTGTGTGTGTGTGTGTGTGTGTGTGTTATGTGCACATTGTGGCATTCATTTCTAGCAACAGACATTCCTCCATCATCCCTTACTGCCTGCAGAAAGTAATGCATCCCTTCCTCTATCTCTCTCCCCCCATCTCTCTCTCTCACTCAAGCAAAGAAAGGGGGGAGAGAGAGAGAGAGAGAGAGAGAGGAATAACTGCAGTGCGTGTAAAATCCACTGTATCACTTTGCTCTCTCCCTCTCTGTCTCTCTCTCCCTCTCTCGTCCCCTGGCTGAACGGAGACTGTCAATGTGAAAGCTGAGTGTAAAGCAATTCTAACAAATCTCCTTCCTTCTATCTCCCTGCCTTTGCACCGCTTCCATCTCTCCCTCCTCCCCTTCCTCCTCCTCCCCCCTCACGTCTTCCCCTCAATCGCTGACTCCGAGGCAGATGAATAGCGTAACAATAGTAATAGTTTGTGTCTAATGGCGCGTGTCTCTGTGTGACAATAGAGAGGAGCTGATCTCCAGCCAGCCTCCATCTCAGCCCGGTGTCACTGGCAGCACAGAGTAATAGCTGCCAGACAGACAGACAGACAGACAGACAGACGGGCGGGCGGGCGGACGGACAGATAGATAAAGAGGTAGAGGAAGGAGAGAGAGAGGGGTAGGGGAGGAAGAATGGCATTCAATCCCACGGAGCGCGTTTTGAATTGTAATGCAGTGACAAGAATCAAGGAGTGTGTGTGTGTGTGTGTGTGTGTGTGTGTGTGTGTGTGTGTGTGTGTGTGTGTGTGTGGCGTGTGCGTGTGCGTGTGCGCGTGTGTGTGTGTGTGTGTGTGCGCGCGTGCGCGTGAGAGAGAGTGAAAGAGAGAGAGAAAGTGCATTGTACATAGTAAATCCACAACATGTCTGCCAATGTGATGATGAGGTG
>NC_137827.1:43047432-43054932 GCF_963921795.1 Nannobrachium achirus | reverse complement strand
ACACGCACACGTTCTGTATACAAACACAGAAACAAACAGAAAAACAACAGTGACGAGTATTAATATGGCATTTGCAGTACACACACACACACACACACACACACACACACACACACACACCCAGGAGAGGTGAGGTGGAGTAACAGAAGGCTTCATGTCTGTAAACTTGGAGTGCGTGTTGGGAAACACAAAGAGGAGTGCAGAGCCTTGATGTTATCACACACAGATGCGATCTTTATAAACTTAGCCAATAAGACCAACGTTGCGTCACTTAATCACTGAAGGAAATATACCTTTTGCGTGCACAGAATCTAAACTAAAATGCATGTTTGTCGGTGTTCATCAATCAGTAATATCGATGAACATGGAGTCAGAGGAACTTACTAGAAGGTGGTGGTGTTGGTGGCCTAGAAGGTGGCCTAGAATTATTGCATGCTTTAGCTATTGAAAAATAGCAGATATACAAGCTCACAGCGTGGCACCGAGTGCCGCACTGCGAGCTTGTAGATCTGCTATTTTTGAAAAAGTCGTGAAAATGTGTGCAAATCTTTGAATATATGTATTTTTAAAGCGAACGTTTTGCTTCTGGGTGGTCCCTGGAACTAGATATTTTGAGATGCGGGTCCGTGGCCAAATAC
Source organism: Nannobrachium achirus (assembly GCF_963921795.1). Taxonomy (NCBI): domain Eukaryota; kingdom Metazoa; phylum Chordata; class Actinopteri; order Myctophiformes; family Myctophidae; genus Nannobrachium; species Nannobrachium achirus. The sequence continues at coordinate 43,054,294 of NC_137827.1, read as the reverse complement.
ATATCATTTTGGGGGTCCTTCACATGAAAAGGTTTGAGAACCACTGACATAGTAGTCTCTCAAGAACAGTCTAACTGAGCTCCAGTTAAGTGAAAAGGACCTTTTCTTTGACGATGGCTGGCCAGATTGCTGACATAGAAACATATTTTTTTTCAAAAAACCTTAGAAGGATTCAAAAGACCCTTATAGAATCGGGTCAAAATTCAAATTTTCACAATTTTTCAAAAATAGCAGATCTACAAGCTCGCAGCGCAGCACTCGGTGCCGCGCTGTGAGCTTGTATATCTGCTATTTTTCAATAGTTAAAGCATAAAATAATGATACACAATAATGTGTACCCGTTCTAATATATACAGGCGTTCAAAACCGTGGTGTTGCCAGTGCTGTGTTCTACCTGTAACGCACGTATACGGCGTCTTCTGTCGGAAATACAAATATGAATAGCGTCTGCCCTCGTGAACCTTTCAAAGTTGCGTATTTGATAGGCATTATGCACTGGCGTCTGCCCTGACCACACGAATAGCCGTGGATCATAGATTATAGTATGCCCTCAAAAAAAGTCTAGAACACACCACTGGGTGTTGCGCACATTCAGTTTCGTTGCTGGTGCCGGAGACAAAGTGAAACTGTGTTTTAATGTAAACTAAACACTTCAATTGCAAATAGCTAAATTAGAACTGCGGACTCACTCCCAATTGTCCACTGTAATCTGCATTACTGAAGTACCTCTTCAAAGTCCACTTTAGCACTTGCCCTAGCCTCAACGACCTTGCAGGCTTGTGCAAAGGCACATTTTCAATTTAGATATAGCTTGTTATGTAGACTGATGACAGGTCACTGTTGACCTGGCATCCTATAATGTGTCTAGTTTCGATCAATCAATCAATCAATCAATCAGTCAGTCAGTCAATCTTTATTTCAGACCCAGGAAGATCCACATCACAGTTACAACACAACACAATAAAATAACAATAAAAAAAAAAACAGATTATTAATGCAGATTATTGTTTTTTTTGGTTGTTCTAAAGTTAGACTAATGATAGGTTCTTGGTTTAGCTATGATCATAGCTTATTTTGCATTTGATGTATCACCTTGTGCTGTCCTTCCTTATTGTAAATCGCTCTAGATTAAATGCCTAAATTGCAAATTGTTACGATTTAGGAGCAAGCTGTTGTGCAGACTTTTATTATTTTAATGCATAGGCGGACACGGGAGAAATACGTTGTTGACCTAAGGAAGATGTATTGACATCGAAACGTCACTCTTGCCTGCAGCACCCTGTAACTAATAAAAAAGGCCTAAACAGTCCATGTTTGCTCCTTCTATAGAGATAGGCTGTTGTTGGGTACACACAGGCCTGTGGTACAATAGTTATGCCCCGAGCACAAGGAATCAGATCATAGCTATACTGTCATGTTACACTATAGAGCAAGATGTAGCCTAGCATAAATAATAGCTAATAGGCCTAAGGGAGTCGTACAAGATGCCAAATATCCTATCAATCATAAAGGCACAAGGCAACAACACAATGTACTGGAAAGTGAAAGTTGGATATTAAACAACCATAACAACGATAATAATTCTTCCTCACGTTGCTATGAAATGTCACACGATAAGTTAACATGTGTTGTCGTTGTTGTCATTGTCAAACCTGGTACATAACAACCACTTCAAGTGAGTGTTTACCATTCAGTCTCTGTGTCCGGAGGACCCAAAAAAAAAAAATGCTGGTTCCAGTCAGCTGGTTCCGGCCGCTTGATGACTACAACAAACTACAATATGGCGTATAAAAAATAAGAATTTATTTTCGAACAAGGCGAATCAATTCGTTTATTCCTCGCTAGTCGGGGTACGAGTTTGAATAAAAGATGAACATACAAGTGATTATTATACCAAAAGAAAATAAACAAATATTTTATTGCACATTGTGTTCAAACAATCAATTGGAACTCATGCTGTGTTCTTCAAGTTGTCACAATGAAAGCTCACTTTTCTAGGTTTTGAAGATCAATTCATGATTTAGAAAAATATGTATATATATTAATGTTATATATTATTACAATCCTAGTGTTTTGCCATGTTATTTGGCCCATTTGTAACATGCCAGTGGGGCCTCGGCCTGCACGTTGAGAACCACTGGTGTACTATGGGTAATAATGATGACATCATTTATTAAGACAATGCCTGGCGGGCTGGAATATTTTCCTGATCGTTTCAGTCCGACCGTGGCCCCCAAAAACTCACACTGACACCTACACTACACACATAAATGAACACACTGTCAACACCCGGCACAATATACACACAAAACACAATCTTATGAACGTTAATTACGGAGCTAAATACACAGCATGGGTGAAACAAACAGCTGTGTGTGTGCGCGCGAATGTGTGTGTGTGTGTGTGTGTGTGTATGTATGTGTGCGCGGAGCTTTGAAGGGGGTGGAAGGGAATCAGAGAGCAGAGACAATAACAAATGTAACAGTTATATTTATACATGTAGTCACTCTGCTGCTCTCGACATCTCTCCCGCTCTCCGTTTCTCCACCTCTCTCTCTCTCTCTCTCTCTCTCTCTCCCTGTCTGCCTCGCCAGTCTCTCGCTCTCTTTTATAACAGCTCATGTTGTGATTGTTTTGGGAAGCAAGGCTTTGTGGGTAAACATAGGGATTCTGCAGCGAGTTAAACATGTTAAAACAAGTAAACACACACATATACACAGAGATTCATAGTTACACGCGGACACATGCAGACAGACACACAGTACTCTATGTGAGCATACTGTTTGTATCGTTGCTGTTGCGTGGAAACCTCATTAAGTCCAAAACCGTTACTTTACAGGATTCAAACTCAAAAATAAATTTAATGTGACACTGTAGTTAATTAATTTACATTGATTTACAGTGTGGTTGCTGCCTGACAGTGACGATATCTACAATTTCAACTATTTTATTTGAGACTATATTTTGACCGTAGCCTTGACCGTTGTGTCAGCAACAGAGTGTACTAAAATAAAAAGACAACGGTTGTGAGGCAAATCATTAAAATAAGCCACGTGTAGGTTTACAGAAATATCCACAAGTTTCCAACGTCCCATCGTGCATTGCGCAGAAGGTGAGCGGCACTTCCGGCGTCGCAGCCGAGAGTGATCTACAAGCTCACAGAGGTTGCATCTGCGACGTGTCGTGAGCTTGTATGTCTGCTGTTCTCCGGATGTGTCCCACACATAATTCTCAGTAAATTCTTGCGAAAAACAGGTGGATAAAAGTCATTGTTATTTTATTGTTTCCGGTTTTCTGTGGTGTACTTAGGTTTTAGGGACCAGCCTAGAAGAGTGAATGTCACTCACTCACTGATTCACTCACTCACTGGATGTTAGTTTGGGTGTGTTTGTTTGTTTGTTTGTTTGCCCCCTCCCTTGGCAAAAGGGAGGGGGCAGGTGTAGTTGCGGGCACAGCTGGATTATTGACAGCTGTGTGGCTCCTATCATTAGCAGAGCTCCCCAGGGAGGGCGGGACTATTGTTTCAGAGCCCGCTGGGATTGGACCCCAACTGCTACTGTACCGTAGTTCTGCTAACAACCTAAACCTCGAGAATAAATGTTAGTGTGCGTGTGTTTTCTCATGGGGTGTGTGAGCGTAGCCTCTGGTTGATCACAGCTCCTATTTATAGCAGCAGCTCGGGTCCCATTATCTTCTCATTTAGTTGTAAATGTGCAGAAAATATTCTTTCCTCTGCCGCTCCCAGGTCTGCATGTGTAAACTGCTGAGACGTGTGTGTGTAAGGGTGTTAATGAACCCAGGGACTGTCACCGTGCGAAGGGAACCCACCTGTGGGACAACGGCGGGGCTGTTGTATTTACGCATAGTGGTGGTAGCTATACTGCGATAGTTTTTGACTCAATTAGAAGTAGCAATATTATGACGTAGAACTTTTCCCTTGCACAAGAAAAAGCCCTGCATTCACAATTTTACCTGAGTAAAAGTATGTAAAGTACCAAAGTAATAGTACAGTTTTTTTCCCCAGATATAGTAGATCTACAAGTTATCCTTAAGTATACAGTACAATAGGGCTTAATTGAGTCTGTGTATTTATGTCCAATTCTGTCAAATATAATGTATTTATACATTTATTTATTTATTGAAAGGACAAACCATGTATCATCTTGTTTTCGAGGGGGTCCTTATTATATCCTAGATATACAAAGAGTAAAATAGAACAATACAACATGTGTCTATGCATACACAAAGACAACATGCAAAACAAAGACAAAAGCTCTCCTGTAACTGCCCCACCTGATCAACCACAAAATGACAGACTCCATATGCGTTGGTATATTACCCATGTAAAGCTATTTGCACAAAATACACACTGTGCATGCGGTAAATCCTGATTGTTAATTTAACACGAGACAAACAGACAAATGAACACAGAGGATTTTATGTGTATAAACGTACATGGAGTGAAAATACATTGCGAGGCACGCGCAACTCGCTAATGATATGCTAACATTCACAGTCGCACAATGAGATATACAGTAACTGACATTTATTCATCTCGCTTTTTTGCTGCAGGAAAATGTGAAGTAAGTGTGTGTGTGTGTGTGTGCGTGTGTGTGTGTGTGTATGTGTGTGTGTGTGTGTGTGTGTATGTGTGTGTGTGTGTGTGTGTGTGTGTGTGTGTGTGTGTGTGTGTGTGTGTGTGTGTGTGTGTGTGTGTGTGTGACGCCAAAAGACTGAAAAGTGATGATCACTAAACCATAGTTTTGTTGGGACGTTTTTAGCCCAAGGAATGTTTTTCGTGCAAAACAAATGCTGGCAATGGATTCAGAATAATTAAAAACCCCTAGTTTGACCCCTCACATGCTACTTAAAGCTGATTTTTTGGGGGTATTCTTTTTCCTTTATAGTAAAGTGTGTAGTAAGTGAATGTGACACAAACTTTCAGCGGCTGTCAAAACATTTTGCCTGCATTTTGGCGAGGGGCATGGGAGCTCAATTTGTTATTTAACCTTCATAGTTGACAAAACCACTGAGAAACGGACCTATGCTCTCCACGGTCACGGAACTATCGGATTTGCCCCAACTATTAGGGCAGCCATAGCTCAACAGGTATAGAGGCCACTCGGGGAAAAAGAAAGGTTCGATTCCCGGCCGTGCCATGTGTTGAGGCGAGACACATGCACGTAACCAAGTATGAATCAGGCGTATAAGCTGCCGGGCGACCCAAACGCCCACCCTATGGATGGAGTGTTACACTCTGCCTGTGGCCTTGATGGCCGAATCACAGCCACGCTCACATGCAGCGTAACAGACCTCGCTCTCATGTGATACTGCTTAATTAAACATCTCTATGGGTGAACGCCTTACACTTCTATAGTTACAGACACTCAACTAACAGTCTTTGTTTGCCATCTCCCTGCCTTCACCCCCTCCCTTCTCTCTCTCTCTCTCTCTCTCTCTCTCTCTCTCTCTCTCTCTCTGTTTCTCACTTACAGTAAATAAAAATCAAACCTTGGTTCGAAGTGGAGCCGTGAAATTGAGCACTTCCAGATCTATGTTTTTGATTCTATGTGTTCCCCCCTGTGTGTGTGTGTGCGTGTGTGTGCCTGGCCTGAAAACAGCTCCCCTCCCTTAACATGTGTGGTCATAAAAGGTACTGTTCGAACTCAACGGGACAGTTCTCACTGGTGAGACAGGACACACATTGCCACTCAGAGGGAGACCATGGGCTCCGCCCACGGCTCCAAAAACACAACAGATGATGTCACAATGTGACAATTAGCTCACTCATGAATCTTGTTGCCTTATGAAATATGACCGGAGCTGTCTGCTGTTACCTGGGAACCTGAAAAACACCCACACAAACACATGCACGAACATGCACACGCACGCGTGCACACACACACACACACACACACACACAAGTGAGAGATGGAAACAAGGAAAGACAAAAAAATACAAGTAAATAGAAACAGTGAAACAAGGCCATGAGAAAGTGGAAAATGATAGCGTTAAAAATGAACTGAGTATTTTGTTTCTTTGTCTTTAAACATTTCCCAATATTCCCGGCTCTCCACATCTCGGCCAATCACAGCGATGAGGCGGGGTTGAAACTCACCGGAGCTTGAACCCCAGACGCTGTTCAGATGAGTTTCTTTTAGCCGGCTATGAGCTCTGATTTGGGGCATTGGAGAGTATCATGACCCGCCTGAATGTCACATTGTTCCACAAAGTCAAAATTATCAAACCAGGCAGTGCTTAATCAAGCTGCTGTTTCTGCATTATCTATTTCTTGCCTCGAAATGTTTACAGAAACATATTTTTATGTATGTTTATTAGCTTTAAAAACGTGCAGCAGCCATGTGTGTTTCCATTCAAAATAATAGTGCCACGACATAGTAGTAGCATGTCAGTATCATTTTCAATATCATGTCAGTATCATGGTCAGCATCATGTCAGCATCATGTCAGTGTCATAATAGAAATAACAATAATAATAAACTTTATTTATAGCACCTTTCATACCTGGGTTTCAGTTCAAAGTGCTTCACAATTAAGAGAGATAAGTTAGATGTAAAAGTTTAACGGTTTAAGGTTAACAAAGCGAGCACCAGGCATAAACATAGAATATGCATAGAATCAAATTGTGTCAGTATAATGTCAATATCATATCAGTATCATGGTTAGTTTCCGTCAATATCATGTTGTCATCATGGTCAGCATCATGTCTATCATGGTCAGTATCATGGAACAAATGGACCCAAAATGGACCCATGGCGGTCCATTTGGTTAGATTGTACACTCTCTACTCTTACAGAACTGTAAGGGCCCATTTGGTTCCTATCACTCATTTAGCATGGGGA
>NC_137827.1:42976560-43044732 GCF_963921795.1 Nannobrachium achirus | reverse complement strand
TCTCTCAATGGAGCTTTGTGTGTGTGTGTGTGTGTGTGTGTGTGTGTGTGTGTGTGTGTGTGTGTGTGTGTGTGTGTGTGTGTGTGTGTGTGTGTGTGTGTGTGTGTGTGTGTGTGTGTGTGTGTGTGTGTGTGTGTGAGTGAGAGAGAGAGAGAGAGAAAGAGGTATGGGAGAGAGGGGTGGAGGTATGTAAGCAAGAGGGAGAGAGAGAGAGAGGTATGTGGGGAAAAAGAGAATTGAAAGAAATAGGTATGTACGAGTCAGAGAGAAAGAGAGTGTTGCACTGCACACTCTTTCTCTCTTATACCAAGAGGCATGTCTGCTTATCAAAGCTACACAATTGGTTGGTTTTGTTTCTGCCGAGAAAGAAAGAAAGAAAGAAAGAAAGAAAGAAAGAAAGAAAGAAAGAACAAGCATTGGTGGGCAGAGAGAGAAGAGACATGGCAGCAACACAGACAAGGCTTTGTTAAGACTTTTGGTTTTAGAGGTAAGATCAGTATCAAGAATACTCCTTGACTTGGCCTGCCTGCTCTCTCTCTCTCTCTCTCTCTCTCTCTCTCTCTCTCTCTCTCTCTCTCTCTCTCTCTCTCTCTCTCTCTCTCTCTCTCTCTCTCTCTCTCTCTCTCTCTCCTTCTCTCCCCCTCTCTCCTCTCCCCCTCTCTCCCTCTCTCGCCTCCTCTCTCTCTCTCTCTGCCGGGTGGATCGGTTTACGGTGTGGAGACTTGCTGTCGCCTTTGGCGCGGCTGACAGACAGGCCGCGCTGACTCACCGTGGGCATGCATGCAGGAGAGAGAGAGAGACGACAGAGGAGAGAAGTGAAGGATAGAGAGAGCTGTGAAGGTAACAGATAGACAGGGGAGAAGATTAATGAGAGTGGGATAGGGCCGGAGGAACAGAATATGTGTACATGGACTGTTTGTACACACATGCTAGCTTCTGAGAGAATTCATTTGAGTTTCAATTTGAATGTGGTAACTCAGCTTCAGAAATAAATACTGTTGTGCGTCATGGCCAAGTAAGCACATTTAAGTGAACTGAATTGAAGTAAACTGAACTGACCTGAATTGAAAAACAGGACAGGGAAAGACACTATTGGATTATGGTGTTTTTGGTTGGTTGATTGATTGATTGATTGATTGATTGATTGATTGATTGATACATACAAGCATATATGTGCAAAGGAGAAAAGACGTTCACCTTGTTTCAAGAGCTCAAATGAATCAACTATCTCCATTGCCATTTTATTTTTTTTACATCTGGATCACATGTTGTGCCTTTAACTTGTCTGTTAATGTCTCTGTTAGTCTGATAGTCTGCCATCTCAAAGTGATTCATATTCGGATGGGGTTCACACTCGTGAGTGTTAGTAAAGTAAAATAAATGAGTGTTTAAACTTATCTGGTCCTTGTTTTCATATTTGTCCTGGAACTCACACATTATTGGTCACACAGGATACAAACACTTCCACAGGCAAGCACACACACGTGCATGCACACACACACACACACACACACACACACACACACACACACACACACACACACACACACACACACGCACACACGCGCACACACACACAGAGCACACAGTGAAAAGAATCTACAAATATTGATCCATAAGTGTTGACGATGTCTTGGGGCTTCCATTCTATCAATAAATCACAATGAACAGGACCAGAAACACATGAACCAGCTCTGTGAACACTTCTCTAAAAATACTACTGTATTTTAGTCATGAGCGTCTGCCCCTACACTGGGAATTGTGGTTATAACAGACACTGCAATGACCACATAGCTACCAGAGGTGTCGCCAAATATACACATATCTACACCGTATGACTTTCACTAAAATAGGAACACATTTAATCCATTCCATTCTATTTCATTTTGTTCTGTTTTATCTCTCTTTGTCTATTCTAGTCTACTCAGTGCCATTCTACTGTCTGTCCAGTGTGTCCACGGTGTGACACAATACCTCTCCAGTCCAAGCTGAGTGCTGGACATCCATCCATCCATCCATCCATCCATCCATCCATCCATCCAAGGGTGTCACAGGGGGGGGAGGGAGTGGGACTGAGTTACTAGGGCCCAAGGTGGAGGGGCCTTCATTATTTTATACTTTAGCTATTGAAAAATAGCAGATATACAAGCTCACTATTTTTGAAGCCGCGAAAATGTGTGCAAATCTTTGAATATATGTATTTTTTAAGCAAACATTTAAGCAAGAATTTGGCTTCTAACTAAATATTTTGAGATTGGGGGGTCTGTGGCCAAATACATGTCATTTTGGGGGTCCTTCACATGAAAACGTTTGAGCCCCACTGACATAGAAACATAGGTTTTTCAAAAAACCTTAGAGGGTTTTTTAAATATTCAAAGACTTGCACAAAATGTTGTGAGCTTGTATATCTGCTATTTTTTCAATCGTTAAAGTACCCACTGGGCCCAGAATTTGGTGCGACACCCCTGGTGAAAAAGTACCTCTCCGGTCCAAGCTGAGTGCGGGCCATCCATCCATCCATCCATCCATCCATCCATCCATCCATCCATCCATCCAATCCGTCTGCTCCTCTGGTGGTTTGTCTCGTGCTGCTCCACTTGTCTTGACATTGCTGTGCGGCTGAACGCAGCTTGTCCTCCAGCGCTGGCACAGAGCCCAGTGTGTCAAACTCACAGCCGATAAGCAGAGATCTGCTCCGGGGATAAACAAGACACTGACACCATTTCTGCTCCTAACTGCATCCAACTAATCCCCCCTCTTTCTCTCTCCCATCTCTCTCTCTCTCTCTCTCTCTCTCTCTCTCTCAATCTGCCTCGGTATGGACACTAGCTGCTGTCGTGAATGAACAAAATTTCATCCATCGGAAGTGCAGTCAACAATGGTGTATGAATATTGTGTTGTAAGAGGCAGAAACCTCTTATCTCCACCTTTTTCCTCGTAAATTAATGCCCTACTACTTGATAGTACTATGGCGTCACACAAAAGCATCAAAAGTAGCAGATCTGCAAGCTTGTCGATCTGCTACTTTTGCTGTTTTTGAATTTGAATCCCGAAAAGTACGTTTTCTGACCACCCCTCAGAGACGATATTATGTGTAGTTTTGTATTGAATATTGCATCAGGGTTTATTGTTTCGTGGTCATATAAAAACACAGCAGACAGATGTTGATTTTATTCATTCAACTTTTTTTACGAAAGCATCAGTGAGTGGCAGACTGATACAGACAGACAGACAGACAGACAGACAGACAGACAGACAGGCAGAGTGCTATCCCAACATCCTATCTTCCATGTTAAGTGGAGGTCTCACAATGCGGGTTCATTTAGTACCGATCATCTTACACACAGACACACACACATGCATATAGAGAGAGAGAGAGAGAGAGAGAGAGAGAGAGAGCACCTCTGGTCAGACAGGTTGTAATGTTACTTCAGACATTCAGACTCTAGTGGCAATTAAACACAACAGACTGCTGCTATCACATTGTTAGCAAAAACATATGGACACCCTCCTGTAGCGCTAATAATTGTAATAATAACAATAATGATAACAGAAATATTTAAAGACACTTTTTCTGCTTAACAGCAGGTGCACAGATTGGTAACCATGGATATTTTGCAGCCTCAATTGCACACTTGTTTTAATCTAATTGACACGGTTCAAACAAAATCTAATTCTCACAACCTACACAGTGTTTGTGTGATTCCTGAAGCCTGTCTTTGGCTGATTTATTTCACAAGCTGCTAGAATAACTGAAGGACAAATAACAGTATACAGATATTTCAATAGAGTGTAGGGGGCCTGTTTTCGTCAATGCCTTACCCTTATATCCCTAAACTTCTATGCCTTTTTTTCTTTTCTTTTTTTTTACATTTTAAAATACATGCTCACAATGTGTCAATGTAGATCGGCTAGTTAAACTATTTTAAAAATGTTAAATGTTTTTCAAAATAGTATAGAAAAGGCAAAGAAGTTTAGGGATAAGGGGTAAGGCATGGACGAAAATAGAGCTGTAGGTCTGCGGAGTATAGATTTACACAGATATTTCTGTGAGTAAATCTACACACATATTTCAGTACAGAGTTGAGTTACAAAGATATTTATATACAGAGTTAACTATTCCACAATCTCTGGATGCTAAATAGACCCCCTGAAAGCCGAGAAAGGAAGCTGTCATCTGTTCATCATTTCCGTTCACGGAAATATATTTTAAAATATCTTTAAAATATGCATTTGAATTGCCTAAGCAGCAAGGTATAGATGCTTCGTCATTTTGATTTACATTATGGACAGATTTGCGTGGCTGCAAAGACAAAGCGGAAGCGGGTAGGACATCTGCTTTACCGGATCATTTTCTGCACTTCCATTGGACAGACTGTATGACAGAAGTATTTGAAAGAGATGATATACGGAGTAGATCTATACACAGATATTTCTAAACAGGGTATAGCTACAGACATCCTGACGGGACTACTTTATTCTCAAACTAATCTTCTCTCGTGCTCCTGTACTAAAGTGTGCTCCTGTTGGGGCTCGCCTCTCTCTGGCATACAGGAAGCTGGAGAGAGTAAACGTGGTTGTTCTGTGTGCGGCTGCATGTCAGAGTCACATCAGTATAATATGGTGTCAGAGTGAATCAGGGAAAAGTGAAAGATGTCACAGTTACAGCCACTGTCAAGTTTAAGCCTACAAGGTAATCTCGCTGACAACTGGAAATGATGGATGGAAGTTTGAGCCGTTTTGCCCCGCTAGGGTTATAACTGTAACCTCGGAGAAAGTGCAGTGCGCTACTTCTTTCTGCATACAAGCATCTGTGTTTCCAAGATCTGGAGACAGATTAAGGTGAGGTGTTAAAGAAAAGGTTTCAAGACTTTTTTTTTCCTTTTCTCTTTTTTTTCGTTTTGATGAAGATTTGTAAAACAAATCTAAAGATTGTGAGGTTGGAACAACTGCATGACTCTTTGATACGTGACAAGATTGTATTAACTCATAAGAGATCGTCAAGGCTATCATGCTTTAGAAAAAGCAGTTAAAGGTTGACTTTTCAACCTATCTTCATATATTTGGTCCTCACTAATGTTCACGATAAAATGGCACAAAAAGTGGAAAGGTGGTGAAGTGAAGTCGTCCTTTAATGACTTCTGTACCAGTGAGATCACTCAAGTCAGGTTAATGTGCACAAAATCTAAACTGTGAAAAGACCAAAGTCCAATTAGCACAGAGAAAACGATGTCCGTCCTCATCTATTTTTCTCCTGAGAGGGACATTTCACATGGACATTGAGCAACGGTATATGCAAGACTTGAGTAAGCTGTTTATTACCATTATCGCCAAGTCTACACGTAGGTGTGGTGCTCATACCCGGGTATGGACTAGTAAACATGAATACAGAACATACACAGCCTTTGGTCTGACTTGTAAGTTATGCATCATCAGTTTGCAAAGAAGATGATGAAATGGCAGGGCCACACAAGGAAAATGCATGCTGTGGAACAGAGAGAAGGCAACAGTGACATGTTCTTTGGCACAGTTGAAGTGGAACAGAAGGTATGCAGTAAAACTTTTGACCATGCAAAGACGCTGGATAAAGATGAGTGGACTCCAGATCTGATAATAAACAGGGGTAATGTGACGTTGGATGTCAGCAGAAACTGCGAAATTGGTCAGAAACTCACCTCAAGAAACTCTAGGGGAAAAAAAGGACAAAAACACAAGATGATAAGACAACAACTGGTTCCAGGGATACGTTTAATTTACAATTAAATTTGATTTTGAACATTTGATTACTTGCTTTATAGACAAGACTGTTTACCAGGGGAGATGCTGTTGCCTACCATATGTACTCCTTCATTGATACACTGTATGTAAGTTTGAGTAAGTTTGAGTATTTGATTACAGGTCTTTTATAAAATACTCTTTTGAGGGGTGGAGCTATGTATCCAGTCCCTGTGATTGGAGTAGGGTGGTTTGAGCACCACCCTACTCCCAGGTGTAATGCCTTACCACCAATTAATGGTCCTGTATATAAGGGGTTCTTTGTCTGTTACTACAACTTTTGCCTGATGAAGACGCGAAGTCAAAACGTTGCAGTTGCCTATAATAAAAGTACGCTTTTTTGGAGCATATTAACAGTGTGCAGGCGTTCTTCTCCATCCAATATATGTTTACCAGGGGAAAAACATACCGGTATGCGGTATACACCAGCTGTGCGTGCTCTGGAGAAGGATTCCAGTAGCTCTCTGGGACAAAGAAGTGGAGGAACTGAACTATAGGATGTATAGAGAGATTTTGTTTCCTGCATCTATACCCTCTGGGATTCATTTAGCATCTATTCAAAGATCTGTGGCACAAATTGGATAATTGAATTTTGTATTCATTCATTCAATATACTTTGGGAGCTCTGTTCTGGGCCATTTGTAGTTTTCTCAGCACAGAAGCCTGAGACCAAAGAGTTAAGAAATAGTCCAGGTGCCTTAAAATAAAAAGGAATATAAGGATGCAATTTTCTTGCCAATGGAGATGCTGTTACCTATTTTTCCTAACCGTTGTGTCACTGTGTTCCAGCCATGACAGCCGACTGACTATCTTTTGTTACACCCAGTAATTTAACCTTACCCACCTGTTGGATATGTGCAACAGACAAGTACAGACACAGTGTAGGCATAGAGATGATGGATTTGGTCTGGCTTTGTTTGTTACTAACCTGGCTATTTAGTTGTATCCAATCAAAGAAACATTTACTTGATAATGTCTAATGCTCCACTAGTATTTATACAGTATAATACAGTGTAAATTTGTCAGTGTAGCCTACATTTGTGTACTCTCGTCATGCAAAATAGATGGCAAGTCATTTGTGGTCGAAGACAGCTACCTCTAGCAGACCACAGTCTAGCCAGGGCGGTCCAGGGGCGTCAATTGGGTATGGCAGGGGTATGCAGCTGCCGTACCCTGGGTCCAGGGGGGAAAATAAAAGTTACTTTTTGCCTTTTGTAAAATAACTACAAATGAAAATGTAACAAAATGGTCACTTTAACAAGGTATTATAATTGTATTCTCCACACTTGTATTCTCCCCATCTTTACAGAATGGTATATTCCCAGGTTACGCAGGTCAGCTGCACAGGTGCAATGCATTATTGTTAATTGTGGCACGTTTACTAACATGCCAAGTTTAGCTGCTCTTGAACAACTGTTCCAGGCTGCCAAACGGAGGAAAAAATAAAATGTACTTCTTAGAATAAATGTATCATGCCTGTTGCTAAGGTATGGCAACATACCTGGTGTCTTGCGTGCAAGACACCAGTCATGTTGCCATACCTTAGCTTTTTCTGAACTGGGGCCACTGGGGCGGTCAAACAAATTTTAGGTCATGGGCCAGATTGGTCAAAATGCCTACACAAAATGCTTTGTGCAGGCCAGATTGCTTTTTGTCCCTTTAAAGCTGAATGGCATGAATGCCGTCATAGTATTCGGTCTCAACACACAAAACAAGATGTGTAACATTCTTAGCCTATTGTCTAGGACTGTGGCTAAATCGGAAGTCTGATCGAAACCTTGTATGTTTGAGATACAAGGTTTCTGACCGACAGTGACGAGATGTACTGCAACATTTTTGTTCATTTGAGGTTTGGCACTCGTACCACTATTGACTTTGAGCAATGAACAGGACCATTCCTAGTACAAGCTATGTCAGCATAACACCTTCCCACATGTTTCCAAACAATTGTAAAATATTTGCCCTCATATGTAGCAGTTAATCACTGTATCCAGCTTTGAAACTCAGGCTGACAGTTTGGTCCAAATGTATTTCATCATGTTGTGGGGCTTCCTTAGTCACAGACTTTGGCCGCCAGCAGCCTTGAAAGCGCTGGAGAAGCGCTGTCCAAGTCCACTCCTCAACCAATAGACACCAGGGTTGTCAGGAGTGACGACTTGCCCACGTCATCCTTTCATCATTCACTTCCTATTTAAGTGAATTATCTTAATGAACGTTCCAGTCGGTTAATCTGTTAGGGTTGAATTACTGGTATAACAATCCACGAGTGCAAACCCCGGTTTGTCTTATAGGGTTGGTTGGGTTTTCTGAGATCTAGAGCCAAATTAGATTATCGCTCGACTCTTGCCCAGTTGGTTAGTAAGTCGGTCCAAAGTAACTTCTTAGAAAGTAATTCTCAAGCAATCACAATTATTAACCGACTGGAACGTTCATTAAGATAATTCACTTAAATAGGAAGTGAATGATGAAAGAATGACGTGGGCAAGTCGTCACTCCTGACAAGGGTAGGCTGTGTAGAATATTAACACCTCGATACCAGCTCTACAAACTCCTTGGTGATGGTCACAAATAAACCTTCCTAATGAGTCATGTTGTAGCTTATACAGACAGACAGTAATAAATTACTTTGCTTTGTGCTACTTTGCAAGGTCCCTGATTCTCTTTCCTGCACATAGCCTTCAGTGTTTCCCTCGCAGTAGGTGCTTACTAGTCTAGTTCCAGACTCTGAATCGCTAGCCACACCCCTTTAATTTTTTTGTTTCGGCGATTCAGGTCTAGAATCGCTCTCATTGAGGAGGCCTGCCTCGGTTGAAAATCCGATCGGCGAATCAGCGTCGTGAATCAGCGTCTTGTGATCAGCGTGGGTGGGGGTTTCCCAGAACTCATGTGTGTTTCCAAGTACAGTACACCAGCGCCGCCGCCGCATTATTTGGAATCGCACATGAGTTCTGGGCAAACCCCGCACAAGGAAGCTTTTGATTGGCTGAACTGGAGCTAGGGGGGAGCGGTCCTTTTTGATCGCTTGGACCGCGCAGAGGTGCGACCACCTAAACCTAACCTAACCCTAACTCTAACCCTAACCTTAACCTCAGTAAAACTATGCCTAACCCTAACCCTAAACCTAACCTCAGTAAAACTATGCCTAACCCTAACCCTAAACCTAACCTCTCTGAAACTAACGCTGGTGAAACTCCGAAACTCCGCCCAGAACTCATGTGCGATTCCAAATCAGGCGCCGCCGCCGTACCGTACCGCGCATCGCGATAAAATGCGGTAAATTGCGGTAAAATGCGATCGTATCGATCTCGCTATGAAACACCAGTAGCAGGCATGTTATGTTGTGTTTGATTACTAGTTCGTAGTGCTCCTATTCTGACTGTTTCTTTGGTTAGCAAGTAGCACTAGCAAGCAACAGGCTAGCCACTAGCCAGTCACACATAACAACCATGATAACAACACTATGTCATGTGTTGGTCGGTGAACCAATCACTGAAGACTGCCTCTTTTTGGCAACGCCCATCCCTGCAATCGCCCTGGGGGGAAGCGAGTTCAGACTGAATAATGAAGTGAAACAAAATGTCAATTCAGGCTGAGTGTCAGGCTAGGTGCTTACACCCTGGGAGCATTTACTATCAAACCTGGCAGATCCTGTCCGTCAAACAGTAGGTAGGTAACGCCTCAATGTCTATAGCTGACCTATTGTGACATCACATTGTTCTGACATCACATTGTTGAGACGTCACATTGTTGACCCATATTTGGCAATGCCCATATATGGACGCTCCCAGATGTTGCCCTTTTAGCGAAGAGGGCTTGGGAAGTTGGGGTTGCAACGAAGAACATTTGCCAGGAACCTTTCATGTAGCTTTAGTCTTAGTCTTTTGAATACAATTTCATTTTGTTTAAGCCACATTTTAGTCATTTAGTTTTAGTCTAGTTTAGTCAACAAAATATATGATTTTAGTCGACTAAATTGAAAGTTGATTTGGTCGACCAACATGTATTTTCATAATGCCTTTGCATGCCCATCTAGTTAGCTTGTAGATTTTCAGAGTGCACCAAACATAAAATGGCTTTTAGTTCAACTGGATCTCTTCTCCACTAGTCCCTCCCTAAAATGTTACTCTAGTTTTCATTTGTTGAAGAAATTGTCAATATATTTAGTCTTCGTTTTAGTCATCATAGCTTAGTTTTTATTGCTACCATAGGTCGCAGTTTAGTTGCGACCGAAGGTCACATTATACCCGGAAAAACCTCGTAGCTTGTCTGACTGTCTGTCTTCTGTACAGGAAGTGATGTCAGTGTGATGTCAGTGAGTCACATTGATGTGGTACGGGCATAAAAAGGATGTTACGTGACATCACTTCCTGTACTGACAGTCAGACAAGCTACGAGATTTCTCAGGGTATAAAAGTCCATAATATGGTCATTCCCAGAAAATAAAAAAATAAAAATAAAAAAAAACGTTTATGTCCATACATGGAGATTTCTGAAAATGAGAATGTTAGGGTACCGTATATGGCCCATATATGGAGATCCACAGGCATCAAACCAAGGCCCTAACTCACCAAGGGCTTGCTTGGCATTACTAATTAACACTTTGCTAGCCGAAATAGAATGGCTTGTTGTAGATTAGCCGTGAAATTTCTATTATTATATTATGATGATCTGAACCGCATTCATTTTACCAGACATCCAGCGCTATATCACGTGGTCTTCATCCCCCATTACCATACCGCGATCCCCGTTGTATACTCACCACAGTTCCCAGTGGAATTCTTCAAACTGCATTGGCTTACAGTGGGGGTTTCGGCCGACGCATCTTATCCCCGTGCGTTTCGCGTGCGCGATCCGTTCGCGTAAATGTCGGCTCGGATGACTCAAGAGTAGATATGAACAGTTTCGCTCGCATAGCCCGCAGCACTCCTGCTGTAGTAGCACTAACGTATAAACAGTAAATGGGTGGCTGCTGGGAGCCTCTGGAAGGAATGGACCTGACGTCACTTCTGCTTCATGTCAGACGAGCCATGCGCTATCGATGGACGAGTGGTGACTAGGGAAGGTTAGACGATCGCCGAATTTCGGATAAAAATCATTTATTTCGTTTTTAATGACAAAGTACGGTAAAAGACGGCGCGGCTGAGACTCCTTGCTCAGATGTCCGGTATATTCCGGTTTTAATATTAAGGGGCTCCCCGTGGCTTGCAAAGTGTTAACGTACGTTTTTTTTGCCCATCTCCATGTATGGGCATAACATATATTGTATGTATATGGATACATATTATTATTAATAATGAAGGTTAAAATAAAATAAAAATTCCATATATGGTCATTCTCAGAAAAAGGAAAAAAAACTTTTATGCCCATACATGGAGATTTCTGATGTCATAAATCCCAGGCCGAAAATGAGAATGTTAGGGTACCCCCTTATGCCCATATATGGAGATCCACAGGCATCAAACCAAGGCCCTAACTCACCAAGGCCCTGCTTGGCATTACTTACGTACGTTTTATGCCCATATGGAGATTCCTATATTGTCAATATTAAGGACATTATTAAGGATATTATGTTATCAATATTAAGGACATATATGGGCGGTGTGTTCCTCCCTCCGGCCTCCGCGTCATCAGCGCCCACACCCTAGGTGGGGTTGGCGATAGGGAATTTCTGTGTGGAGTTTGCATGTTCTCCCCGTGTCTCCTAGGGTTGATACCCTCACAAAAACATGAACAAACTCCCCCCAGAATGACAACAACTAGAATCGTCAGAGAAACGCTGTGGTTGGCCAGATGGCTACACCCAACACCTAGAAACACTGTTCAAACTTTATCATGTTTAGCTTACTGTGGAAATGTTTGCCTGAAAATTAATATTGGCAATCTTTCATGGTTTTAGAGATAGTCTTTACAAAATTCTGAAAATTATCATGGGGCTCAATGGCAGATTTGTGTAAATACATCTTCATCTGTTTGCTTCTAATGACCATTATATATTTACACATTGTAAATATAGTTTTTATTTTGAACTAGGACTGTCAATCGATTACAATATTTAATCTGAATAATTGCATGATTGTCCATAGTTAATCATGATTAATCACAAATTAATCTGTTTTTTTGTTTTTGTTTTTTTGTTTTTTTTATAAATCTACCTTAAACAGATATATGTCATGTTTTTAATCTTATCAACGTGGGTCATGGGAGTAGACAAATGCTTGCTTTATGCAAATGTTTATTATTATTGGAACAATGAAAAATACTTTCCAGAATAAGTAATAAAGGGTGTGGCTGTGGATGGGAGTTAAATACAGTATATATGCTTAAAGGACAACTTTAGTGTTTTACAACAAGGGTTCATATTTTAGATTGTAATGAAAGAATATAAAAGATGAGTGTTAAAATTATTTAATTTACTTCTTTCTATTGTTTTAGAGATTCTTATTTCAGTGGTTGGGGGCATGCGTACAAGTGGCCAAGATACAACGCAACCTTTCATGGTTGGATGTGACTTATGGGGGCTAGAAGTGTTACTGTAAATAGCAATAAAGAAACTGCTGGCTTATTAGACATATTTAGCCACTTGTACGCATGCCCCCATGCATATGCATGCCCCACATGTTAGCACGGTAAACGCAATAAAACAATAGAACAAAGCAAATGAAAACATTTTAACATTCACTTTTTCTTTTCTCTAATTACAATCTAAAATATGAACCCTTGTAAAAAAGAAAAAAAAAGTTGTCCTTTAGATCATAAACTCAAGCCCAACAAATTGCAGATGAGCATATTGATTTACCGTACTATTATAAATGGAGTGCAGGATATTTTAGCCTCCCTGTTACATCCCAATCTACTAGTATTATTATTATTCATATTAATGACACTTTAAATGTTGTCAGAGTGTTTGATCTCTTAACCTTGAGATCATCAAACATCAAAGACAAGATGTTTGTCATTTCACTGACAGCTGCACTAGCCAGTTGTCTAAACTTTAAGCACCAGGTCCACTAGGGGCAGACATACAGCTACTTGGTCAGATATGTGTTAGATGTATACCAAGATCATGGAAGCAATGTCATTGGGTATCCAGGTGTCAATCAACTCTAGACAACCTAGCAGGTACAAGAGGGGGTGGGGCTAAAAGAAACAGGAAGGAAAACACTTTGCAGATAGAAAGGGGATACTAAAAGCTTTCCATACAGCCCCAATGTTGGTGAGTTTGACATTGTTTACAGTAATACAATCAGGTAGCAAAAAACTGTTTTGATGCATTGGCTGCCTATATGGGAGGCATTGCAACCCTAGATTCAACCAAAAAAGAAAAAAAATCTAGTGTTGCAATTTGCAGCTATACCAAAGCTGTTGCCGTAGAGGTGATCAGGACACTGCACACCAGAGGATCCAGGTACAGTCAGTCAGTCAGTCAGTAAGTACTGTGTTCTCCACTCCAGCTCACCCAAACTCATCTTGCTGGGGTACTGCTTGCAGTCAGCAGTCTGTCTAAAGTTTTCAGTTCAGAGGAACTGTGAGCACAGACAATACTTTCATTGAGGATTTCAAATCAGCACCAACAACCAAAAACAAATATAGTTTGTGAAGCTAACTACAAAAATAAATGATCCTTTGGACTGGATGTGATTCACTACTTCTTTCTTACATCTATGATGCTGCTTTAATGATAGGTAAATCAGTCTGTTTGATGTTATTGTTTTGATACTATTGGTTGGTTGAAATGTCACTGATAGGCATGTCACAATTATGAGATAATCGCCATCATAATCGTCTCCATGTTGCAAAAAATATAGCTATGTATATCTGATCTATAAGCTCACAATGCATCGTTGTGAGCTTGTAGACTGGCTATTTCCACTACTTTTAATTTTGACTATAACATTATTAAATATGGCCTATAAATTAATTGATATATTCCTTCCAATGTTCAAGGACAAATTAAATTAAATTGTTGTGCAATTATTTGTATGACAATCAATCATCAAGTGAAATGTCATGATGGTGACACTGATCTAGGATCTGATATTTATTTGACTCCTTATTACCACCAGTAAGACACCCTAAGAAGGGCTAGAAGTGAGGTTGTGCTGAGACAACAGTCTGGGCATTCCCAGATATGGGCCTCCATATATGGGGATACAAAAAGGGTCTGTCTTGGCCACATATGGAGCATGACAGACTGACTGATGCATGCACACACTCACATGATCTGCAGGTTTTCATACTAGTAAGACGCCTCAGGGCAACATGCAACCTCAAGGTCGCGCCAATTCTTGGCCATCCGCCAGTGGTGTATATTGGACCAGTTACCCATATATGGAGACCCCTGCATGATAGTCAACAATGTTATGTCTAAACATGCCCATATATGGACATTACCAAATATGGGCATTCCCAGATATGTCCTTAATATTGATGACATTGGGACAGGGATCTCCATATATGGGCATAAAACGTATGTTAATTAGTAAAGCCAAGCAGGGTCTGGGTTTGATGCCTGGAGTCTCCATATATGGGCATAAGGGGGTAACCTAACAGGGCATCATTTATCCTTTATTTATATATATATATATCATATACAACATATATGTGCTTAATATGAATATATTCGGGGAAGGTAGGGTGTAAATCAGAGTAAAGCAGGCTCTTGGGCAAGTTAGGGCCTGGGATTGATGACATCAGAAATCTCATTCTATGGGCATAAAAGGCATTTTGTTTCTGGGAATGCCCATATATGGACATTCTATTTAATTTTATCCTTTATCAATAATTGTGACCGTCAGGGAGCAGTTTACTATGAAAACCTCCACCGGCCGTCCGTCCGTCCGTCCGTCCGTCCGTCGGTCACACGTCACACGTCACACCTTTGCCCTGCTCATATCTCCGCATCAGTATGACATCACACCACATGTGTACACAAACCTTTGTGTACGTTGCTGTGGCAACAGTCTGTTGTTGCTGGTCTGTTAGTGTACGTTAGCAACCACCTTAGCAACCATGGTTTTACCCTAGCAACCAACTGTTTACCCTAGCAACCAACTGTTTACCATAGCAACCATGGTTTTTTACCCTAGCAACCAAGTGTTTACCATAGCAACCAGATACGCAGAGCAGGGATCTCCATATATGGGCATAAACAGGTGACATCACACTGATGTCAGATACTCAGAGCAGGGATTTCTCCATAATATATGGGCATAAAAGGGATTCTGTTAGGGATCTCCATATATGGGCATACAAGGGATTCTGTTAGGGATCTCCATATATGGGCATACAAGGGATTCTGTTAGGGATCTCCATATATGGGCATAAAAGGGATTCTGTTAGGGATCTCCATATATGGGCATAAAAGGGATTCTGTTAGGGATCTCCATATATGGGCATAAAAGGGATTCTGTTAGGGATCTCCATATATGGGCATAAAAGGGATTCTGTTAGCTGTTAGTGATCTCCATATATGGGCATAAAAGGGATGCTGTTAGGGATCTCCATATATGGGCATAAAAGGGATTCTGTTAGGGATCTTCATATATGGGCATGAAAGGGATTCTGTTAGGGATCTCCATATATGGGCATAAAAGGGATTGTATCCCAGATGATGCCCTGTTAGGAGATCCACACTAACAGAATCCATATATGGTCCTACCGACAGCTGCTATAAGCCAACCCTGGCGATAAGGTCTGAGTCGAAGAAATGCTTCTTTCCTGGCAAGAATTGCCCCTTTATACTGTAGGGCTCGTTTGTGTATTGTATGACATCACGCCACATCATCGGCTGAGGACTGTGTGATGTCATCATATCTCCATATATGGAGACATAAGTTGCTCATGCCCAAATATGGGCTGGTGAGGTCAGACTTAGTGTGATGCGTAGGTTATCTCCATATATGGAGATTCAACTTCAATGAGTAACCATGGCAAACTGTCAACTGCCCGTATGTCTTGATAATTGGTAAAACAAACTTTTGGCCTATTTGTGGAGATAAGCGACCAACGGTCGCTTATCTCCCGATTAGGGAGTCTTACTGGTAATATTTATCCATATACATACAATATATTGTATGCCCATACATGGAGATCCCTATCTGAACCAGCCACACAGATATAGGCCATGTCTTGGCCATCTGGCCAGTGATGTATATCGATGACATCAGGGATCTTCATATATGGGCATAAAAGGGATTCTGGGGAATAACCATATGGACTTTTACATAGGTGATGTCACCTGTGATGTCACAGTGACAAGGGAACCAACCCATAGACTGTAAAAATGTGTACTGACTGACTGACACAGACAGACAGACAGAGACAAGTTGCGACATTTCTCATGGTAAACTGCGACCTTCGGTCGCAATTAAATGTGACCTACTTAAGGTCACAATTCTTTATTCTTTATTCTTTATTCTTTATTAGGATCCCCATTAGCTTCCACAAGTGGTCGCTAGTCTTCCTGGGGTCCACACAATTAGTTGGTTGTAACCGTTTCTCTCTCCACTCCTCTACCACTCAGGTTGAAGAGGGCATCACTGCATGTCTGGCTGACATCTCACAGAGGATGTTTTTTTCTTGCCACCTCAAGCTGAACCAGGGCCGGATCTAGCCTTTAGTAGTAGGTGGGGCAGCAAGAAATGATAGGGGGGCACCTCCAGCCCACGCCGTTAGGCGTGGGCGGAAAAAAATGGGGGGATCAAACCCCCTAAAACACCCGAAATGCATAAAAAACAAAGCATTTTGGCACACTTATACCTATAACACGCATTACAAACAACAGGTCTTACACCTATCTCTCTATGTCTCTATATATTCTAGTAGAGATGGACTGATTGCAAAATTCTTGGCCGGTACCGATCCACCGGTTTTATGAAGGTCTGACCTGCCAAAACCGATTTTCCGATACCGATTTCTTTAGCTATGAACTAGAAAATAGGGTTGCTCCAATACCCTTTTTTCAGGCCAAGTAGGCCTACAAGACATACTTCAATTTGAGTACCAATAAGCTAGAAGAACACTAATGCCAAATCAATCACAAAAGTACAATATCCAAAATCACAGACAATATCCAGTCTAATATGATATGGATATAATATTGATGCCAGCTGATCATTCACTGTAAGGCCTAAAGTTAAAAATACATACTATTGTATATATTGTATAATTGCTGTGCCATTGCTTCTGTCTGTGTCACTGTTAGAGCTGCATGATTATGGCAAAACCTTTATTTTAAAATTATTGGTATAATGAGATCATTTATTTCAAATATTATTAATAATATTATTATTGAATACATATTTTTTAACAAGCAAAACGACTGTCTTAAAAGCTAAAATAAATAAGGTTGCATTCATTGTCTTCAAGGTGAGAAATTTACCTTGTGTCACAGTAGTCTGACTCTAGTCTATTCCTTCCTTTCAAATATTTAAGGGCAAAATATTACCTCATGACCCTGGCTGTTCCTGTTGTTTTGGGTTGTAAAACCTCTGTAAGGGACTTAAAATGTTACATAATACATTTCTGTTGCTTAATGTACTTTGTGAAACTATCGGAGGATACTATAACGACCTTTAACAGGCTTCACCTGGACATGCATTGATTAATCCAGCGTGTGGACAGACACACATGACAGTGACACCACGCAAAGTGAACTGAAACTGGCTAAAATAAAGGGACATTTATAGGATGGCTTTTTCTGTCGCTTGCAACAGCTTTTGCAATGCTGTTGCTTTCTGTTAAATGAAAGTGAAAGTAAACTCATTCTGCATGGACCGTCTGGACTGGAGGCAGGAAAGCCTTGCGATGCTTTTTTTTTTTTTCCTTCTTCTTTGAGACTACATTGACACAGGATTATGGAATATATCCTTACATTGCAAAGGTAATCAGCATCATCTGTATTCTGTTGTACTGTAGGCTGCCACTAAGTAGACTGGCTGCTATTTGCTAATGTTTAAATTAGTCCAGAGCATGTCAGTGACTGTCCGGTCACCGATGCGGCCGTTTTGATATCATACCGGCCGATTTTAGATTTTTGCATGCCATCATGTTTGGTGGGGCAGACAGGGCATTTAGGGGGGCATTGCCCCCCCTTGCCTATGCCTAGATCCGGCCCCGAGCTGAACCCAGACAAGACTGAGCTTCTCTTCTTCCCAGGTAAGTCCTGCCCCATGCACTGTTTCCATCTCTGGTAACTTCCTTTCCAAAAAACATTCCAGGCACACAGCGAAGACTCTATATCATGGGTTCCCTAACTTTTCAGGCTGCAAACCTCAAATAATCAACTGGGGCCCCCACCACCCTGACAAGCACTTGGAATTGCAGGCATTACATTTAGTTTGACTCGGTTCCACAGTTAAATATTGGGAAAATAGCCGATCTCACTTGTATCATGCCAGTTGATAACTAGAGGCAGAGCTTTCATCCTACTCCTCCCGCCTACTCCACGCTGACAGGCGTGTTCATGCAGACACTCGGCGAGGGCGTCCCACCATTCCGACATGTCGCCATTTCGACATGTCGCCATTCTGACACTAACCCTATACCTAACCTCTATGGAAGTGTTGCCACTCCGACAATAAGAAGTCAATGTCGGAATGGAGACATGTCGGAATGGAGAGCAGCCCCCAAGCTCGGCAAAGCCAGATGCACCGCTGTGGATTCAAACCCACAACCTCTGTGGTGTTGGATGGTTGCCTCTTTCATGTGTAATATTTGGCCAATTTGGTTTTTAAAAGGCCTTAAAAGTCTTAAGTTAACTTAAGTAATGTGCAGATACCACTGTATACACTTTTTATGTTGGCTTGTTTACTGTTGAGTGAGAAAACAACATTTGGGGACCCGGCTGGGGGTCCTGATGGCCAGTTTGGGAACCACTGCTCATTAACATTGTAAGGTTCAGACCCTTCCTCACCCAGAAGGAGTCAGCCCAGCTGACCAGCTCCTTATCCAGACCTCAGTCTTATCAAAACTACTGTTAGTGTAACTCTCTCCTCACTGGCCTCCCAGCATGTTGTGCACTGAAGCCCCAGCAAATGCAGCATGCCTGGTCTTCAACCAGCCAAAGCTTTCACTCCAGGACAACATCCGGGACAACGCTCCACACGTCCCAGACTCTTCTCCCTGTCCTGGCTCACAAACTCTGGAACTACAATAACTCCCCATTGCAGTTAGAACTGCAGAATCACTCCTGACTTTCCATCGTAGTCTGAAGACTCATCTTCAGACTCCACCTCAGCCCGTAACTAAGGGTGGGCAATATGGTGATAAATATCGTTGAGACGATACAATATCTCCACAATATTCCTTTTCAGAGATATCGTATATATCGTGATACAATGAAAATCCTGTTGAATTGTTAATACAGAGATTCATTGCAGAATGCATTTTTAGTTTTAGTCTAAATCAGTAGTTCTCAAACTTTAAAATGTCAAGGTCTCCCCTTAACTTTGACAGTATAAAAATGAAACCAAATGGACCTACAGTATAAGGGTCCATTTGGTTTCATTTGTACACTGTCAGAGTTACAAACTTGTAAGGGTCAATTTAGACCTCTTAAAAGGAACCCATAGTGTCCCTGGACCCCACTTTGAGGACCACTTTTCTTTTTTTTTTCTTTTTTTTTTTCCTTGTAGATGGTTTTACTATTAAGTTAATTGAAAAATAACCATAAAAACCAACATGAAAAAGAATAACTAGAAAGATGCAATTGGAAATTGCGAGTGTGGTTGCTGATGGTTGCTGACTATATTCTATAGTTCATGTGAAGCTCGACAAATTGATTCCCTATTGATTCCCACTCCCATTGATTCCCTATTGATTACTTATCCCTGCCATTTCAGCGGAAAATTTACACTAGAAGTTTATAAAGTTTCCCCAGGACTATAATGTGTTGCCCTGTTGGGCAACCACACTAATGAGATTGTGTATTGTGATACAGCTTGGAAGAATATTGTGATGTTGTATTTTTCCATATCGCACCCACCTACCCGTAACACTTCACTCTCCCTGTAACCCTTCACTCAGTGTTTCCACCAGACAAGACAAAGCCTATCCTTACCTCCGGCTCCCCCCTGACCTGTCTACTGTAAATACCATTCATTTTTAAGAAAAATATCTTTATTGTATCAAAATGAATTTATAAAACTGGTCAAACATTGGCCAAATTGTCAAATAATATAAGAAAGGGGCAAACATTTTGAAAATGTCCGATCTACAAGCTCACAATCCCTCACAGTGTTTTGAGCTTGTCGATCAGCTATTTTCACAATATAATATATGTGGAACAAGAGTCAAACTAAATGTAATGCTTCAACTCCTGCAAGTCCAAGTGCTTGTCAGGGTGGGGGGTCCCCAGTTCAAATATGATTATTTTGGGTGTTGCGGGTAAGAACCACTGGACTAACAAACTAGCCTGGAGGAGAAGAGAGTGTGTCCCTTCCACATTGTGCTGGATTGATGTTAGTGACTGACCTAGATATGACGACCATGCAGATGTACTGTACATAATAATTGGTCATTCTTGTGTTTTTGTTACTTAGGCTTGTTTTTCTTGACCACAATGTTAGAATTGTCATTTAGAAAGCATGTTATTCAGACTGATGCTAGGTTCATTGTTTACCTGCTATCTCATAGTTTCAGTGTGCAGATCAAACATTATGATGGATTTCATAGACTTGTTTGACAGAACTGCATCATTGTTGTGTTGTATTCATGTTCATGTGTATTTTCAGACATTTAACATGACCTTTGGCTACTTGTATTGGTTATGACATTGGTTTTCCCCTCTTCACAAAATCACTGCGACTTGTTGTAAGCATGTAAATCGGCTATTTTTGGCGAATGTTCGCACTAGAATAGGGATGCTGGTTAAGTTATTAAGTGGTTAATGTAAAAAATAAAATATACAAAAAGGGTTCCTATATTGTTTGTGACCCCCTCAGCAGTATGTGAAAATATATAGTTTACTGAAGTACTAACGCTGTCTCTATGTGATCCTATAGTTTACTGAGGCTCTACACTATCTCTCTGCATTCTATGTACTGTAGGCCTATGTGTTTACCTTGCTTAATGTAAGTCGCTCTGGATGGAGGATTGTCTGCTAAGGGGGGCGCTCTCCATTCCGACATGTCGCCACTCCGACAGTGACTTCTTATTGTCGGAGTGGCAACACTTCCATAGAGGTCAGGGCCGGCTGCAGGATGAAATGACTAAGGGGGCTTTGGAAAATTGTGAGGGGGCACATATTTCTTTATATAGGCTAGTAATAATGAACATAAATTTTATTATCTATAATACCTACAACAGATGCCAGTTTTATTATAATAAAATATAATAATAATAATATTCAGACAATATTTGTGTTGTTTTTGATATTTTCTTGACTTAACATATATAAACTGAGGGGGCACAACTTGCAACTAAGGGTACAATGCTCCCCCAGGCCCCCCTGTAGCGCCGGGCCTGATAGAGGTTAAGGTTAGGGTTAGGGTAAGAGATAGGGTTAGTGTTGGAATGGAGACATGTCGGAAAGGAGACATGTCGGAATGGAGAGATGCACTCGTCTGCTAAATGCCTTTATTGTAATGTCACAATCTATTGTTTGATTGTGATGTTATTTATCAGTGGTGTAGCGTTACGGCCCCAGTGCAGATGGGACAGACGTTGTTTATAAGCGTGCTCCTGGAATGAGCTAAGCTCCAACATCTAGCTTTGTCCGGGCTCTGAAGTGTGGCCTACATCTGGCCTACATCTTGGCACAAAGCGCTCAATGTGTGTTGTACGCCCAGGGTCACATTGGCCAAGCTTTGCGGGACACTTAATGAAAATTAGCTCATAATAGCACAGCTCACTTCACACTGTGTGCACGTGTGCGCATGTACGAGTGCAGCTCAAACTTTGCACACACACTCCCGGTAGGTCAAGGAAGACCCTCTGCCCCAAATTGAGCATCATTTTGTTGTTATCAGACTATTTTACTAAAACAAAGGAAAACCATGGCTGTGAGCGTTCTAAGGTATATGCTTTATAGAAAATGGCAGTAGGTCACTGATTATAAGTGAATGTGAGTTATAACTTCTTTGATCACAGGCGTACTTTATAGTTACAATCTGAATCACTCACACAGGGCCGTTCTCCTCCCATTAAGATTTGAGGCCGATTTAGACCTTCTAAATCAGGGGTGTCCAAACCTTTTTCAAAGGGGGCCACATTAGAAAATATTAAAACACCCAAGAGCCGACATATCTCCTGACAAAATGTGAAAGAAAGGCTACTTTGACCCCTTCAGATTGAAACAACAGGGAACAAGGAATCCTGAGTAATTATATTTGTCCTCGGATGGATTATAGATATAACCGTCTATAGCTATAGTATCTGATCATTATTCTACTGTTGAAATGAATGGATTATAAATATAATTTTGCATCAGTTAATGACCTTTGTGTTTGACCTTCAGGGTGGATCCACTGTTGAGGAAGTGGATCAGGATCCTGATGCACAGAACTCCACCTTCTCTACTAGACCACATCCTGTTAGAGTGTTACCAGAGGGTAGGAATTTAACCCACACACCATACAAATATATCCTAACACCACAAGAATTGACCAGAGGGTATGAATTTAACCCACACACCATACAAATATATCCTAACACCACAAGAATTGGCCCTAACATAGTGGGCCATTCACACTATAACTATGACTATATGGTCCACCATTGTATTTTATAGTGCTCAGTGTGAACTGCCCTCAACACCACAAATCAACACCATTTGGGACATTAAAAACGGGTTCTATACACCCATATTGTTTTAATGTTATTTAAATTAAATGGTCAATTTGAAATGTTATTAATTAATGTATTGTTGATTTTGTTTTCCTGTAATAATTATATCTGCTCTCTTCCCAACAGATAACACACACACAAACACACACACACACACACACACACACACACACACACACACACACACACACACACACACACACACACACGCTCACTACACTACTCAATGGAAATCCTTTTGACAGGCGTTTATTAATATACATTTGTGTCAATAAAGAAATTAAATCAAAACCCACCTTGTCGTGTTTTTTGACGACATACAGAGGGTTAGTTAGGTTCATGTTTTTGATAGTAGTATTACAATAGCCTATATGTTGTGTCTTATGATATAGCCTATATGTTGTCTGATGATTTCTTTACTATATATAGAGGGTATGTGTGACATCATCATCATACCCGGAAGTTATGTGGGAAGACCTATTGATTGGCAAAAACGACTTTCCTTGACAGCCCATACATCCAAACAGAAAGGTCCTATCTGATTGCATTAAACGACGTTAAACAATGTTAAACTCACTTTGCCAACACCACTACCGCCAGGGGGTGTTGTTGTGTTCGGTCTGGTCTAATAACCAGGCAATCACATTGACACTCGATTTGCCACTCAATTTGCCATTCACTTTATGCATGCGCATAGACTTTATTAATGGTTGAGGTGAGGTTTTTATGTTGTAACAAAAACATGGAATTCAAGTGGTTGGAACCTATTTTATGTAGGTTTCAAGTCAAACAAGCAGAATGCTGTCTAGAATCAGTTAAAAACCAGGATGCTGTCTAAAATCTGTAAAAAAAAAAACTAGTGTCTCAGCTTATAATTGTTCATTAATGTGATATGCTGCATGCCATGACTGGGTGTAGTACGAATTAATGTGATATGCTGCATGCCATGACTGGGTGTAGTACGACACTGCCTGAAACTTTATAGCCATTAATTATTTTAATGTATATACCAAAATGTATGCTTTATGATGGAAAAATCAGAACACCACATTAAATATGCGAATATTTAAATATTTGTATGTTTTGACCTGCCATCTGTTGCTTCGACTTTAAATATGACCTAAAACAGTTCTTTTGTGTGAAGGACCTGGTGGTGGAGAGGTAGAGCACAAGACTTGTAAGCAGAAGGTTGGGGGTTTGAATCCAGGCTATAGCTGTTTCAACTTTTGTCCATAAGAAGACTCCCTCAGGTAGGGCGTGGCTTAAAATGTAAATAAAAATTAAAAAAAAAAAAGTTTTGTTCCCTTTTCCACCTCCTTTCATCTCCGCCCATCTCGAGGTGTTGCTGTCTCCACCCACCTCGAGCCGTTGCTGTCTCCGCCAATCTCCGCACACCTCGAGCCGTTGCTGTCTCCGCACACCTCGAGCCGTTGCTGTCTCCGCTGACCTTGAGCCCTGCTGTTGCTGTCTCCGCGCATCTTGAGCCCTGCCATTGCTGTCTCCGCCCATCTCAAGCCATTGCTGTCTCTGCTTATAGTGTGGTACGATGTGTACTTCCGTAGGATTTTTGTGCTAAAATTATTTTTTTTGCAGATCCCGGTTCTATAGAGTCCAAACTATGAGAAAATGATGGGTGTCAACTTTCCCGGACCCCCACCCCCTTTCTGGGGGTTATCTAGTTTGGGACCTCCCAGAACAGTACGCCAGCCAGTTAATGTCCAATTTTCTTAATATTAGGGCTGTTTTGTAGGTTTTAAAACATTCTGAGTTCATTTATTACACTTTTGAAGCAGCCAGAATAAGCTTTCTGACTTTTGGTTGGGGTCTTTCCTCACCTGGGACCCCCCAGATGGACCCCTGAGCCTATATCAGTACTCGCTCTGCTCCTGCTCCAGAACAATGTCATATTAGATCATAATTGAATAAATGCTTTTGTAGCTGGGCTCTGAAATCAAAAATGAGTAGTAGCAAACACCAGGGGTCTTCCACGGGGGCTTCAGGACCCCTAGGGGGTCCTCAGAGTTACTACATAGTGTACTTCTAATGTTCTTTTTTGCTGAACTAATTTTTTTTACTGCTTTGGCTTTTATAGGGACCAAACTGTCAGAAAATGATGGGTGTCAGATTTTCCTGACCCCTTCCCCCTTTTCTGGGGGGTCATCTATTTTAGGACCTCACAGAACAGTATGCCAGCCAGATAATGTCCAACTTTCTTAATATTAGAGTTGTTTTGAAGGTTTTAAAAGTCCATATATTGCACTTTTGAAGCAGCCAGAATAACCTTTCTGACTTTTGGTGGGTGTCTTTCCTCACCTGGGACCCCCGGAATGACCCCTGAGCCTATCTCAGTACTACAGTCCTTGCTCTGCTCCTGCTCCAGAACAGTGTCAAATTATTAGATCATAATTGAAGCATAAAATATTTTTTTGTAGCTGGGCTCTGACAACAAAAATGAGTAGCTAATACCAGGGGTCTTCCACAGGGGGTCTGGGACCCCTAGGTGTCCTCAGAGTTACTAAAGGGACCAGCCAAATCTCTGGTCACCCCAACCTCCCAGTCAGCCAAGACATCTGACTGTAAAATACCCTCCACTCTCTGAATTCCATCCATTTTCTTCAATTGGTGGACGCTCTTGGCAATTTGTCAGGTATCATTTATACTGTATTGTGACGTAGTTGGCATGGAGGATATGTGGTAGCAGTGCAGCTCCAAGTTCTTTGACTGAAATCCCATCCCATTACCCTGCATTATCACAGATGCAGGGTTGTTGGACCAAAGTGTTCCAATGACTCCAATGTTGATGGAAATAAGTAAGCCTTGCCCAGCCCTGAGGCTCATAGGGCAGGAGTCTGTCCTGTTTCTGTGAGGCTGCTTGATGACAGTGGACATGATAATAGTTTGTCACAGGGACATACCCCAATCCAGCCTTTGATGCTGAGGTCATACATTCAAGATGTATGACAAGGTCCATAAATGGAGTTCCCTGATGTCTTCAATATTAAGCCCATATCTAACAGGACTTCATATGGGAATGCCTATATATGGAGGCCACAAATCGACCACATACCACACTAACAGAATCCATATATGGCCAAGACAGATGGCCAAGACAGCCCATATCTGTGTGACTGGTTCTACAGACAGGGATCTCCATGTATGGGCATAAAAGGGTATGTTGTCAGTTGTCATGGACATCATAACAAATAACTGAGTAAGCATGTATCTCCATATACAGTACATGGATCTCCATATATGGGTACCAGGGGTCTACATGGGTAACAGGTCCGATATACATCACTGGCCAGATGGCAAAGAATTGGCGCCCTGAGGCATCTTACTAGTAAATAATACTGAGAATACTAATAAACCATCAAGTACACTACATAAACCCAGGATACATAAAACTAACAGTTTCTAATATTATTCTTGCAAGAATAGGGCCAAAACTGAAACAGCCGTTCGGATGGCCCCCTGTAGTAACTCTGAGGACACCTGGGGGTCCCGGACCCTGTGGAAGACCCCTGGTATTAGCTACTCATTTTTGTTGTCAGGTACAGAGCCCAGGTACAGGTACAAAAGCTTTTATGCTTCAATTATGATCTAATTTGACACTGTTCTGGAGCAGGAGCAGAGCAAGGACTGTACTGAGATAGGCTCAGGGGTCATTCCGGGGGTCCCAGGTGAGGAGAGACCCCCACCAAAAGTCATAAAGGTTATTCTGGCTGCTTCAATAGTGCAATATATGAACTTAGCATGTTTTAAAACCTTCAAAACAACTCTAATATTATGAAAATTGGACATTAACTGGCTGACAGACTGTTCTGCGAGGTCATAAAATAGATGACCCCCCCAGAAAGGGGGCAGGGGTCAGGAAAATCTGACACCCATCATTTTCTGACAGTTTGGTCCCTATAAAAGCCAAAGCAGTAAAAAAAAAATACATTTTAGCAAAGAAATCCTTAGAAGTACACTTCTTATCACACCATGTAGTAACTCCGAGGACCCCCAGGGGTCCCGAAGCCCCTGTGGAAGACCCCTGGTATTTGTTACTACTTTTTTTTGTTTTCAGAAAAAAACTTTTATGCATCAATTATGATCTAATATGACATTGTTCTGGAGCAGGAGCAGAGTGAGTACTGAGATAGGCTCAGGGGTCCATCTGGGGGTCCCAGATGAGGAAAGACCCCAACCAAAAGTCAGAAAGCTTATTCTGGCTGCTTCAAAGGTGTAATAAATGAACTCATAATGTTTTAAAACCTACAAAACAACCCCAATATTAAGACAATTGGACATTAACTGTACTGTTCTGGGAGGTCCCAAACTAGTTGACCCCCAAAAAGGGGGTGGGGGTCCGGAAAAGTTGACACCCATCATTTTCTCATAATTTGGACTCTATAGAACCAGGATCTGCAAAAAAAACAATTTTAGCACAAAAATCCTACGGGAGCTGTTTTTTGGACGCATCGCACCACACTATTATTTCTGCCCATCTTGAGCCGTTGCTGTCTCCGCCCATTTTGAGCCGTCACTTTCGGAATCTCGTTAGTGTAGTACACGTTACAAGCTGATGTTTACTGTCTTTTTCCATCTTGGTTTCGCATTTGGGGAATTTTCATTTTGCGATTTTTTGGGATTTTCCCTTGTGCCATCTTTCGCACATTTCCTTCACCATTGGTGAGGTTTGAATTCACAGCCTTTGTACTCTGAGGCAGTTTTCTTAACCACTTCACCACTGTGGTTCTTATTAAATCAGTTCTCTTGCATGCTCTTAAGTGAAACATTAGAGGTAAAGGTACAAGAGCCAGATAAAACTTTGAAAAGTCCCTATTCTAGATTTGAACCAGGAACCTTCTGCTTGTTGGCACTGTATTTACTCCACTGTACCACCATTGCTCTTAAAGCAAAGGTTCTCTTGCACAATTTCAAGTGAAGATTAGTTAAAAGTATAGGAAAAAACTTTGAGCAACATCCTTGCCAGGTTCGAACTTATAATCTTCTG
This sequence comes from Nannobrachium achirus, assembly GCF_963921795.1. NCBI lineage: Eukaryota > Metazoa > Chordata > Actinopteri > Myctophiformes > Myctophidae > Nannobrachium > Nannobrachium achirus. The sequence continues at coordinate 43,017,173 of NC_137827.1, read as the reverse complement.
GTCACAGAGCCTTCACCTTAACCACTACTCCATGAATGTATGCACAGATCATGTTCTCTTGCACATTTTCTGTAAAAGTTTAGGTAAAGGTGCAAAAAATTAGGCAGAACTCTTTGCTGGAATCGAACCAGAAACCTATGGGTTGCCAGTCTGACATCTTACCACTGCACCACTGAAAGTAATTATATTGTTTCTTTCAAGATTACATAAAGCTAAAATAACTAGATAAAGATGGAGAAAATTCCATGCTGGGTTTGAACCCAGAACCCTATACATACAAGGGCTGCAGCCTAACCATTAAACTACTGAATTTAATGTGTGACTTGTTCAATTTTGCAGTTTTAAATGATTGCAAGCCCTGTATCTTAACCACTGCATCAAAAATCCAGGTAAAAAGAGGAAATAAAGAAAGATAAAATAAACAACACATGGTTTTGCTTGTGGTAATGACAGTTCAAACTTGAAAAACCCACCCAGTGGTTTTGATCCCACGGCCTTCAGATTATTAGACCTGCACCTTAACCACTACTCCACCATGGATCATATGGTTCTGCACTGTCACAAGTTCTTGATTAACCCTTAAGTGCTGTTCGGGTCATTTTGACCCGTTTTACATTTTCATTTGGAAAAAAAAGGTAGAAGTTAAAAATGTTTCCACCTGAAACTCACTGGCCTTAAAGATTCTTCTGAGATGAACATGTAAAAAAAATATTTTTGCACTACACCCATGCTACACCCCCCTCATATTTTTTGAACCTTAAGTGCTGTTCGGGTCATTTTGACCCGGAAGCACAGAAATACACAGTATTATGCCAAAACACAGACACACAGTCACCCCCACTTCTAACACCCCCCTTCCGAAGCCCCATTCCGAACCCTCCCCCCCTTCCTATAAGCATGAGCAATATTGCCCAGTATTAAATTAAGTCGTTTTTTTTACATGGATTTCAGCTAAATCAGTAAAAACGCCTAGCTCTTTCAGTGTTTAATGTGATAGAGCAAAGCAGAAATGCAAACATTTACCAAATATATCATATGAATTGTTTGGTATTGAGTCAAAGTCAATGTATCATGATGATTTGTTAAGTTAAAATGTATATTAGTGTTGTTTTTTTTTAAACCAAATATCCACCGGGTCAAAATGACCCGAACAGAACGAAGGTGTAGTGAATCTGAACAGAACTTAAGGGTTAAAAGATTATACAAGGGTAAAAGAGGCAGGTATAACTAAACTAAAGGTCCCTGCTGGGATTGAACCAACAACCTCCTGGTAATAAGTACCATTTCATAACCCCTACTCCGTCAAGGTTAACAATTTTTGAGTTCTCTTGCATGTGTTTCACTAAAAGATCAGATAAAGGTGCATGAGTAATAGATGGCTGATATCTATGCTGGGTTTGAACCAAGGACTTTAAAGTTGTAAGCTCTATGTCTTTACCACTGCACCAACTGTACTTTATACTCTCAATGTTTTCTTGAGTGTTTTTCAGTGTTAGTCTAAGGATTAGATAAATGTAAATGCATCAAACCCAAAGTATGACCTTCTGGTCAGATAAAGGTGCATGAGTAATGTTAAAAATGGCAAATATCTATGCTGGGGTTGAACCAGGAACCTCCGACTTGGTAGTACTGTATCTACTCCTCTGCACCACCATGGCTCTGAAAGCAATGGTTCTCCTGCACCACCATGGCTCTGAAAGCAATGGTTCTCCTGCACTATTTCAAGTGAAGATTAGTTAAAGGTATAGGAGCTGGTTAAAACTTTAATCATTGCCGGGATTGAACTAATAACCTTCTGGCCTCAAGACCTTCACCTTAACCACTACTCCATGAATGTTTGGTTTTTATATTAATCATCCTGATTCCTACCCCTGTATCTTAACCACTGCATCAAAAATCCAGGTAAAAAGAGGAAATAAAGAAAGATAAAATAAACAACAAATGGATTTGCTTGCGGTAATGCCGGTTCAAACTTGAAAAACACACTTGGTGGTTTTGAACCCACAACCTTAAGATTGCAAGACGTGTGCCTTAACCACTACTCCACCATGGGTGATACTGCTCTGCTCTATTACAAGTTCTTGATTAAAAGATTAGACAAGGGTAAAAGAGGCAGGTATAACTAAACAAAAAATCACTGTTGTTGTAAGCTCTAGTCTATATCTTTACCGCTGGACCAACTGTTTGTACTTAAAATGTTTTCTTGTGTTTTCTTTAGTGTTAGTCTAAAGATTAGATAAATGTAAAAGATCCAAGTAGAACTTGGAGAATAGTGAAGACTGGTTTTGAACTCATAACCTTCTATACTAAAGGTCTGCACCTGAACCACTATACAATTGAAGTTAACACGAAGAAAAGAAAACGAAATCACCAAATAGTTCTGCTTGTGGTAAACTTGGAAAAACATGCTCAGTGGATTTGAAACCAGAACCACCAACAAATGAGACGTGTATCTTAACTCTATGGTTCCTGACAATTCTGATCTCTTTCATGTTGTTCACTAAAATATTAGGTAAAAATAAGAGTCATGTAAAATTATTAAAACTACTCTTGCTGGGATAGATCTGGGAACCACCTGGCAATAAGGCCCTTATCATAACCATGACTACTCCATCAAGGTTAACTCAATGAAACTACTCTTGTACGTTTTTAATGGGCCCCACCATGCTTTTCAAAACACATATCTTCTATAAATATGGATCCATAATACAGTTGTATACAGATTTTAGCCTAAACAACCTCTCAGATATTAAAATGTTATGTTCTGACTATCCAAACCATTTCAGATGCTATACCATTATGCCCTTTGATGGCAACAGGGCACTGCCTTTGGGCTAAATGATGGCAACAGGGCACTGTCTTTGGGCTAAAATTGGAACAATACAGAGAACATCAGCATAGTATCTCAATGAGAATCACAAAGAGTCAATCCATTCAAGCCAATTTTAGTGCCACTTTAACTCATGGTTCCACGTCATATATATAGTCTCAATAGAATATCGCCTCCCAAAAAGTACTGCCCCCTTCTCGAGGGGGCCCAATAGGAAATGAGCTCCGCCTCCTTTGTGACAAACAAGGGCCCATTCAGACACGCCCACGTTTAATGTGAGTAATTTATATTCTAATCCTGTGTTTCTTTAACATAAGTCATATGTATATCCACATTTCAAGTTTAATTGCAAGGACCGAATCAAAGTATATGCATTGTTCCAATTTCAGTTCAATATATATAATATATTCAATGAAGTTGTTCATGTCTTTTAAATTAATTCAGATAAATTCAATATAATCAATTCATTAGAGTAACAAAACATTCTTCTTTTCTGTATAACCTGGGTGAGGGAGGGAGCTCAAACCTAACCTAGCACCCTAGCAGCTGGGGTTAGGGCTTAGGCTCAAATACTGACATCAAATTCTGACGTGTGTCAGTCAGCTTGCCGAGGCATACACATGGAAATGACACATTTAGCATTTTAGATCACAAACGCTTAGAAAATGCCCCTGGAAACATAGAAGCATGCTTTTCCCAGCATGCTTTGCATAGCAGGTAACCAACTTACCTTATCTTTTGTGAAACTTCTATTAAAAATGTAAGGTCTTTGGTACCTCGCTGTTCCTACATACTTTAACTGAGCAACTTGATTCACAATTCAAAGATTCCACCTTACTGTGGACAAGACATGCATGCTTGAGATTTTTACTTTGTAGTTTTTGAAATATTTAACTTTAACAGCCCAATGCATTTTCAATGACAATGGCCTTTTAAAGGAGAGAAAAATCAAGGTTAACTCAATGAAACTACTCTTGTACGTTTTTATGGGCCCCACCATGCTTTTCAAAATACACATCTTCTATAAATATGGGTCCAGAATACAGTTGTATACAGGTTTTAACCTCAACAACCACTTACATATTTAAATTTCATGTTCTGACTATCCAATCCGTTACAGATGCAATACCAAAATGCCCTTTGTTGGCAACAGGGCACTGTCTCTGGTAGAGGTGGGACGTTCGCGAACAAATCGAGTCTTTTGAACGGCTCTTTGAAATGAACGATATGATTCGGTTCACAGTAGGGAGCCGTTCCTTTCTAATGAACAGTGGTGGGAAGTAATAATATCAATACTGCAATCAAGTAGAAGTTTGGAATGTTAATGTACTTGAGTAAAAGTAAAAAAGTATTTGTATCAAAATGTACTTAAAGTAAGCTCTACCAATATTAGAACGTACTCATTATGCAGAATGTCCTGTGTAAATGTCCTGAGTAAAATGTAGAAAAATCATTTGAAAATAGCCGATCTACAAGCTCACAATGCGTTGCAACGTGACACATTGTGAGCTTGTAGATCGGCTGTTTTCAAATGGCAGGTATGTAACCTATGTATGTCAGAAATAAATGTATAGGGTTGAAGTTATTTGTAATTATAATCAAAATCTACAAAGTAAATAGTAACTCGAATGAGCCAGTCTTTTGAACGGCTCTTTGAAAGGAACGGATCCCAGAGATCCGGCTCATTTCAAAGAGCCATAAATCCCATCTCTAGTCTCTGGGCTAAAATTAAAACGATACAGAGAAAATCAGCATAGAATCTCCATGAGATCTTCATAGAGTCAATCCAATCAAGCCAATTTTAGTGCCACTTTAACTCATGGTTCCACCTCATATATATAGTCTCAATAGAATATAGCCTCCCAAAAGTACCGCCCCCTTCTCGAGGGGGCCCAATAGGAAATGAGCTCCTTTGTGACAAACAAGGGCTCAATTTCAAAAGAATCCTGTTCAGACACGCCCACGTTTAATGTGAGTAATTTATATTCTAATCCTGTGTTTCTTTAACATAAGTCATATGTATATCCACATTTCAAGTTTAATTTCAAAGACCAAATCAAAGTATATGCATTAATGCAATTTCAGTTTAAAATAAAATCATATATAATATATTCAATGAAGTTGTTCATGTCTTTTGAGTTAATTCAGATAACTTCAAATAATCAATTCTTAATAGTAACAAAAGATTAATTTCTGCCTAGGTGAGAGAGGGAGCTCAAACCTAACCTAGCACCCTAGCAGCTGGGGTTAGGGTTTAGGCTCAAATACATCAAATTCCGACGTGTGTCAGTCAGCTTGCCGTGGCATACACATGGAAATGACACATTTAGCACTTTAGTTCACAAACGCTTAGAAAATGCCCCTGGAAACATAGAAGCATGCTTTTCCCAGCATGCTTTGCATAGCAGGTCACCAACTTACCTTATCTTTTGTGAACATTGTATTACAAATTGAAGGTCTTTTCCTACATACTTTAATGAGCAACTTGATTCACAATTCAAAGATTCCACCTTACTGTGGACATGCATGCTTGAGATTTTTACTTTGTAGTTTTTAACGCTTAGAAAATGCCCCTGGAAACAGGTCAGGGTACTAAAGTATCGTTAGATTTTCAATAGGAATTCAATTTTAAAAAATCATTTTTCTCTCAATTTTCTAATTTTCTAGCTCCCCATAAAATCAAATATTGGTTCATTTTTCCAATTTTCTAGCTTGCAAAAAAATCAGGAAAATGCTTCAATTTTTTAAATGTGTGATTCATATTTGTCATTATTTGATTTGGAACCGACAAAGGAAAAACATCTTTAAAAAAGGTATTTTTCATTTTTTTACCACATTACGAATATCAAAAAATGGACCAATTTTTCAAATTTTCTAGCTTGCAAAAAAATCAGGAAAATGCTTCAATTTTTTAAATGTGTGATTCGTCTTTGTCATTATTTGATTTGGAACCGACAAAGGAAAAACATCTTGAAAAAGGTATTTCTTAATTTCTTACCCCATTACAACAATCAAAAAATGGGCCCATTTTTCCAATTTTCTAGCCCACAAAAAAGTCAGGAAAATGCTTAAAATTTGCTCAATTTTGGTCAGGGGATCTTAGTATAATTGGATAATTCAATCTAAATCCAAAATAGAAAAATCCATTTTTGTGATTTCTGTCCTCCCAACAAATTCAAAATAATCACATTTTGCCCCTTTTTCAATTTTTCAATTCAAATTGAATAACACAAATTATACTAAGATCCCATGACCGGGGGATCTTAGTATAATTGGGGTATTCAATTAGAATCAAATAAACAAAATTTGCTATTTTTTCAATTTTCGTTTAGAATTTAAAAATTGTGAAAACGCAAATCAGAAAATCACAAAAACAGCCAGGTTGTCTTAGTATAATTGGGATATTCAATTTGGATAAAAAGAAACAGTAATTGGCTATTTTTCCAATTTTCGTTCAGAATTGAAAAATTGAGAAAACCCAAATAAGAAAATCACAAAAATGGCCAAAAATGGATTTGTGCACAAAAAAATCTGGAAAATAGGCCCATTATTCAATTTTCTAGTCAAGGAAACAAAATCAGCATCATCAATGTCACGTGACCACGTCACAAATCACATGGTCTACAACTTCAAAATAAAAGCTAGTCTAGCTCTAGTCTAACATCCAAGCAATAGGATCAACAGGCATGCAGGCAGGCAGGCAGGCAGGCAGGCAGGCAGGCAGACAGACAGACAGACAGACAGACAGACAGACAGACAGACAGACAGACACTTAGAACATTGACATACAGAGTTATAGAATGATGCCAATGACATACACTTTAATAAATATAAGTATTAATAACATTAATGATTATTAGTGCAGTCAGTCTGTACGGAGTAAAATCATCTGTGTTATTTTATCCATTAATAACTCTTGAGAGAGTATGAATTGAATTGGTTCCATTCCATTCTCTCTCTCTCTCTCTCTCTCTCTCTCTCTCTCTCTCTCTCTCTCTCTCTCTCTCTCGGGTTAAATCAACACTCAGGTTTTTACTGTGTAGTTTCATGGATGATATAATTCAGTTTATTATTATGTATTACTTTACCCTATGCTCATACATATATTTAGAATCTATTTCTGATGTTATAGTTGACTCTGTATTTAACTTAAAATGGGGGAACTACAATAAGCACTAGTTATAAAGACTTCCTGGGGTCTATATCCAGGGACACTGTTGATGTCAGAAAATATTGTTTACAGCCTCTCAGTCTAGATTAATAAAAGCATAGCTTTGTTTTTGAGCGAAGCTCCAACATTTGGCATTGGGACGAAACATGGACAAACGCGTCCCGAAGCATGCCTTACATCTGGCCTTCATCTTGTCACATAAGCCCCTTTTCCACTGCAGCTTTAGCACCACACCACAGTACACCACACTACACCACACCACACCGCACCACATAAAAATAATTTTCCATTACACAAAAGTACCCCTTTCGGTAAGAAACAAATTGACCCTTTTAACTGTGATTATAATACAATATAAATTTGTATTACAACTATCATAAATTATAATACACTATAATGGATTATAACTGTGATTATAATGCACTATAAAGTATTAATGTATCACTATGATAATTATAATACACTATAATAGATTATAATAGTGGTTATAACACAATAGAATCTATTGTCGTGTATTACAACTATATCCTGGTGGTCTAAATGAAAAGTCAGTGAGTGATCAGTCATTATGAAGTGTTTGGCCCTGTTTGGCCTTGCTCAGACCTACTCTAGATTGGATACCTTTTAGTACCACGTTTAGTACCACTTTCACACCACTCTACCCAGTTTTTTTTTTTTTTTTTTCTTTTTTGCTGATGTGTTTTTGTACTTCCAAAAAATGTACAACATTTATGGGTGTTTTTATCCACCTCCCCCGGGGTCCCAGGAGTTCCCAGGCCAGTGTTCTCTCCATGTAATCCCTCCATCTAGTCTTTGGCCCCCAGACCACCCTATAGGGAGATGCTCAGGAGGCATCTATCTGTACTACAACTTAGGCATTTTATCTCACTTAAAAGAGCCGTTAAAAGATTGCCTCATTTAGCTAATTTGGTTCAGTGTATATTTATATATTTTTAAAATAATTAATTGAAAAATGAATTCACAAGGTGGCACCACATTCCTCTGTTGACAGTTGAGAGCACAATCTGGTATTTACCCTTTTCATAAAATGTGTGTGTAAATTAAGCTACCTTGACTTATGTTATTCATGCAACACCTCAAAAAACCAAGCAGGCAACAATGAAATCACTCCTCCCCTTGCTCTCTCTCTCTCTCTCTCTCTCTCTCTCTCTCTCTCTCTCTCTCTCTCAGGGCAGGCGGGCAGGCGGGCAGGCAGGCAGGCAGGCAGGCAGGCAGGCAGGCAGGCATGCTAACATTGACATACATATATTATACTGCAATTTGGCAAGTTGCGGTTGGTTGTTTAAGTTGGACTGGTTAAACTGACACAATATGTCCATATGGGCATTCCCACATATGGGCTTAATATTGATGGGTATAAAAGGGATTCTATTGTATGGGCATTCACAGATATGGGCTTAATATAAAAGGGATCAGATGTAGAGGTCATCTCCATATACTGTATGGAGATCTAGGTGATGATCCAGTTGTCTCCATGAATGGATATCCAGGATTTGATCTTTCATGAGGTGATGTCACGACAATGTGATGTCACAATGTCAACAGACAGGTCAACAGCTATTGTATGGGCAAACTCAATATGGGCTAATATTAATGGGCATAAAGGGATACTATTAGTGTGGTTGCCTTAAAAATGCATCATCTGGGAATCAGATGTAGAGGTCAGCTCTATGTATAGAGATCTAGGTGATGATCCAGTCGTCTCCATGTATGGATATCCAGGGTTTGATCTTTGATGAGGTGATGTCACAACAAATGTGATGTCACAATGTCAACAAACAGCAGATATAGACATTGAGGCGTTACTCACGGACAAGATACATACGGTTAAGATCTGTGGATTTTCATTGTAATATATACTAGTAAGACGCCTCAATTCGCCCCAATTCTTGGCCATCTGACCAGTGATGTATATCGGACCAGTTACCCATAGGCCTTACATGGAGACCCCTACTGTATATGGAGATATGCTGTAAGAGCCCCAAAAAAGCTTACTCAGTTATCCGTCATGTGAAAGTCCTATGATGTCTATGACATCTGACATCATACCCTTTTATGCCCACATGGAGATCCCTGTCTGTAGAACCAGCCACACATGGGCTGTCTTGGCCATATATGGATTCTGTTAGTGTGGCATGTGGCCGATGTGGCCTCCATATATGGGCATTCCCATTTGAATTTCTGTTAGATATGGGCATAAAAGGGATTCTGTTAGTGTGACATTGGTGAAGCCAGCATGTGATGTCAGAGTGGAAAACCCATTCTGTTCCCCTGACGTTACAGTGACGTCAGAGTATGATGTCAGAGTGACAAACCCATAGAACCACAGTGTCAGGCGTTATAGACAGAGAGAGAGAGATACATACTGTATATACATACGGACAAGCTGTGACCGTTCACATACTAATCTGCGACCTCGCAATTATTATTATTATTAATAATAATAATAATGATTCTTAGTTATTAAGGGTAATAATGATTCTTAGTGTGGTCAATAGGCACTCTGTGCTGTTTTATACATTTTTAACTCTGAGAGAGTATAAATGGAACCAAATAAACCCTGTATGGGTCGATTTGGTTCTGTTTATACGCTCTCTCTCGAGTTAAATCAACACTCAGGTTTTTACTATGTAGTTTCATGGGTACTATTATTCAGTTTATTATTATTACCCGCCTTAACATAATTATGCTCATACGTAGGTGTAGAATATATTCTTAGGCCAGTCTTAGGGCTGATTCATACTCCACTTTTAGAGACAAATTTAGTTCTGGGAGTCACAAAATCTTGGTGGCACCGAACAGCTAAATTGATGACGGTACACGCCCCCCGATCCTCTGAATGACGCCATATCGTAGTTTAGACAGAGTCGAACCGAAATAAATTTGGCTCTAAAGTGGAGTATGCATCGGCCCTTAGGCTTTTATGCTATAGGCTAGGTCAGGTCAAGGTCCCTTTCTGCCAACAATGGCACAGGGGAACCCACTGTCACACTGGCAGAGGAGTGAGAGAGATCACTGCAGATTAGGTTGTCTTATAACCCTTAAATTCAACAAATTCTTTCAATGGACTAAAATCTTGTTTTATTGATGGCCTTCCTGCCCTGGCATTTGGCCTTTGTGCCCTCAAAAAATGGACAACACCAATGGCCAATTAAGTGGGCTTGGCCCTAAAATTACGAAATTCCAGGCCTGTCCTGCACATAATTCTACATCTATTAAAACTCTGAACTTTGACCGGGTAGGGAGTCGTGGAGATTGTTGGATTATTATTGTCTAATCGTTATAACAATGTCCTGCCAATCAAAATGTGTCAATATATTTGATGGCATCATTAAAATGAATTTTAACATGGCACACTGACAATCTTCTAGACAATAAAAACATAATTTGATAAAGGTTGCTGACCCAAGGCTGCAAGGTTCAGCACTGGAAATGCATGCATGAAATAAAGACATTTGGACAGATCAGTAGGCTACAGTACAGAGCAGTATCTGGACACTACTCATCTCCATAGTATGTCCCTACTGGCTGATAGTGGGTCGACTACTTCATACTGCAGGGAGACATGGTGACATTAACTTGTCACCTTCTCTCTCATGAAGCACATGATGAGGTATAGTGAGGTACTTGATATCTAACCCAGTACCTTCTGAATATGCCTGTGCATTGTATCGTGCTCCTTGTCACTGAGGCTAAGCCAGACCTTGTCTGTTTAATGGCAACATGCTGGATTCTGGAACACTGTCACTGTTCCCCAGCAGACTACCATAAAGATGCTGTAATGCGCATGATGACACTGTGTACTGAACTTGTGTGTGAGTGGACTGACACTTTGTCCTTGACGGGGGGTGGCTGGTGAGCATAATGTACACAAGTGGAGACTACATTTAGTCATAGCGAGGCAGACATCACGATAAAATAAAGTTGTTTCAACTTTTTGTTCTCCCAGAGGTCAAATTTAACCTTGACCTGAACTTTAATGTGTGATTGACCTGATATGAAAAGTAAAAAAAAAGAAAAAAGTGTCCAAATCTGAGTCCATTGCTCTCAGCAGGGAACTGATAGATTGCACACTCCAGGTAGGGAGACCCCAGGTGAAGGAGTTCAGATATCTTGGGGTCCTGTTCATGAATGAGAGCGGAAAAAGGAGCTTCGGAGCAGCAGGAGCTGGCGGTCTCGGAATCGCACTGTTGTGAAGAAGAGAGAGTTGAGCTAGATTGCAAAGCTCTCAGTCTACCGAGCAATCTTTTGTTCCTACTCTCACCTATGGTCATGGAGTGTGGGTCATGACTGAAAGTAACTCTTTTTATGCATTTGATGTACTGATGTTTATGTATTGACCTTGCTTATTATAAGTCGCGTCTGCTAAATGCCTAAGTTGTAGTACAGATAGATGCCTCCTGAGCATCTCCCTATAGGGTGGTCTGGGGGCCAAAGACTAGATGGAGGGATTACATGGAGAGAACACTGGCCTGGGAACTCCTGGGACCCCGGGGGAGGTGGATAAAAACACCCATAAATGTTGTAAATTTTTTGGAAGTACAAAAACACATCAGCAAAAAAAAAAAAAAAAAAAAAAAACTGGGTAGAGTGGTGTGAAAGTGGTACTAAACGTGGTACTAAAAGGTATCCAATCTAGAGTAGGTCTGAGCAAGGCCAAACAGGGCCAAACACTTCATAATGACTGATCACTCACTGACTTTTCATTTAGACCACCAGGATATAGTTGTAATACACGACAATAGATTCTATTGTGTTATAACCACTATTATAATCTATTATAGTGTATTATAATTATCATAGTGATACATTAATACTTTATAGTGCATTATAATCACAGTTATAATCCATTATAGTGTATTATAATTTATGATAGTTGTAATACAAATTTATATTGTATTATAATCACAGTTAAAAGGGTCAATTTGTTTCTTACCGAAAGGGGTACTTTTGTGTAATGGAAAATTATTTTTATGTGGTGCGGTGTGGTGTGGTGTAGTGTGGTGTACTGTGGTGTGGTGCTAAAGCTGCAGTGGAAAAGGGGCTTATGTGACAAGATGAAGGCCAGATGTAAGGCATGCTTCGGGACGCGTTTGTCCATGTTTCGTCCCAATGCCAAATGTTGGAGCTTCGCTCAAAAACAAAGCTATGCTTTTATTAATCTAGACTGAGAGGCTGTAAACAATATTTTCTGACATCAACAGTGTCCCTGGATATAGACCCCAGGAAGTCTTTATAACTAGTGCTTATTGTAGTTCCCCCATTTTAAGTTAAATACAGAGTCAACTATAACATCAGAAATAGATTCTAAATATATGTATGAGCATAGGGTAAAGTAATACATAATAATAAACTGAATTATATCATCCATGAAACTACACAGTAAAAACCTGAGTGTTGATTTAACCCGAGAGAGAGAGAGAGAGAGAGAGAGAGAGAGAGAGAGAGAGAGAGAGAGAGAGAGAGAGAGAGAGAATGGAATGGAACCAATTCAATTCATACTCTCTCAAGAGTTATTAATGGATAAAATAACACAGATGATTTTACACCGTACAGACTGACTGCACTAATAATCATTAATGTTATTAATACTTATATTTATTAAAGTGTATGTCATTGGCATCATTCTATAACTCTGTATGTCAATGTTCTAAGTGTCTGTCTGTCTGTCTGTCTGTCTGTCTGTCTGTCTGTCTGTCTGTCTGTCTGTCTGCCTGCCTGCCTGCCTGCCTGCCTGCCTGCATGCCTGTTGATCCTATTGCTTGGATGTTAGACTAGAGCTAGACTAGCTTTTATTTTGAAGTTGTAGACCATGTGATTTGTGACGTGGTCACGTGACATTGATGATGCTGATTTTGTTTCCTTGACTAGAAAATTGAATAATGGGCCTATTTTCCAGATTTTTTTGTGCACAAATACATTTTTGGCCATTTTTGTGATTTTCTTATTTGGGTTTTCTCAATTTTTCAATTCTGAACGAAAATTGGAAAAATAGCCAATTACTGTTTCTTTTTATTCAAATTGAATATCCCAATTATACTAAGACAACCTGGCTGTTTTTGTGATTTTCTGATTTGCGTTTTCACAATTTTTAAATTCTAAACGAAAATTGAAAAAATAGCAAATTTTGTTTATTTGATTCTAATTGAATACCCCAATTATACTAAGATCCCCCGGTCATGGGATCTTAGTATAATTTGTGTTATTCAATTTGAATTGAAAAATTGAAAAAGGGGCAAAATGGAATTATTTTGAATTTGTTGGGAGGACAGAAATCACAAAAATGGATTTTTCTATTTTGGATTTAAATTGAATTATCCAATTATACTAAGATCCCCTGACCAATTTTTTGAATGTGTGATTCATATTTTGGCATTATTTCATTTGGAACCGACAAACAAAAAATAGGCCCATTATTCAATTTTCAAGTCCAGGAAAGAAATCGTCATCATGAATGTCACGTGACCACGTGTCAAGTCACATGGTACACAACTTCAAAATAAAAGCTGTAGGCTAGTCTAACATCCAACAAGTAATAGGATCAACATGCAGGCAGGCAGGGGGTCCATGAGGGGTTTACAAGGGGGTCCATGGCTGGTTCCCAAAGTGTGGTTTGGGGACCCCCAGGGTTTCTATGGCTGGTTCACAACAGCCTGGTACACGTACAGCCATGGCTGGTTCCCAAAGTGTGGTTCGGGGACCTCTGGAGGTCCATGACGGATTTCCAAGGGGGTCCATGGCTGGTTCTCAAAGTGTGGTTCGGGGACCTCTGGGGGTCCCTGAGGGGTTTCCAAGGGGGTCCATGGCTGGTTAGCAATAAGTGTGTTTAATTGCGACCGTAGTAGGTCGCAGTTACTTTTACACTCTCTACTATCCAAACCTCCACCAGCCGTCAGCCTGTCCTTCCCTCCGTCACGTCACTCGTCACACGTCACACTTTCCCCCTACTCATATCTCCGCCACCGTTGCCCCGATCCATGCCAAAATTTCCATACAAACTCCTTGCCTGCCAAACTACAACCTCGAAGGACCCCCGGAGCTCCAGGGACCCCCAGGTCCCTGGGGGACCCCCAGGTGTAAAAAATGACCAAATGTGCAAAAAAGACCACCCCAACAGGGCTGCTCACGGGGAATTCCCGGGGACCACCGACTCCTGGTGCTCCAGAACGGATGCAAAAGTGGTGGCGCCCCCAGTGGAGGACCCCCTCCACTGCAGCTCACATAAAATGCCTTAACTCGGGCTAGGAGCGACCGGGAGAGCCGGGGCCGGTACCTATTCGTCCGCCTCGGCAGCGCGGAGACCCCACCTCTCATTTCTCATATGGCCCTCTTCTAGCGCCACCATGAGGCCGATTCTGCAAAACACATTTTTGGACACTGCTCCTAAAATTTTTGCCCTAAAATCACACAAATCGGTACACAGTATGTCTACACTCATGTCATCAACTTGGATCTGTCCCATATAGCGCCACCTTCAGGCCGATTTTTTAAAACACATTTTTGGACACTGCTCCTACAATCTTTGCCCTAAAATCACGCAAATCGCTACACAGTATGTCTACACTCATCTCATCAACATGGATCTGTCCCATATAGCGCCACCTTCAGGCCGATTTTTTAAAACACATTTTTGGACACTGCTCCTACAGATTTTGCCCTAAAATCACGCAAATCGCTACACAGAGACACTGCTCCTACATATTTTGCCCTAAAATCACGCAAATCGGTACACAGTATGTCTACACTCATCTCATCAACATGGATCTGTCCCATTTAGCGCCACCTTCAGGCCGATTTTTTTAAACACATTTTTGGACACTGCTCCTACAGATTTTGCCCTAAAATCACACAAATCGCACAGTATCTCTACAGTCAATCAAAACGCATCTGTCCCATCCAGCGCCACCATCAGGACGATTTTGGTAAAACAAACTTTTGGCCTTTTTGTGGAGATAAGCGACCAACGGTCGCTTATCTCCCGATTAGGGAGTCTTACTGGTAGTGTAATAGGTGAAATAGTGTAATAGTGCATTCTTATCAAAACTTCCACCAGCTGTCAGTCTGTCAGTCAGTCTGTCAGTCAGACTTTCAGTCACACTTTTGCCCTTCTCATAGTGGTTTTGGCTGCCAAACCACTACCCCATTTCTCCCTCTTCTAGCGCCACCATGAGGCCGCTTCTTGCAAAACACATAATTTTTTGGACACTGCTCCTACAAATTCTGCCCTAAAATCACGTAAAGCGGTACACATATGTCTACACTCATGTCATCAGCATGGATCTGTCCGAGATAGCGCCACCATCAGGGCATCCTAAAATCACGCTTTGCGTGATTTTACGGCAAAATCTGTAAAAGCAGAGTCCAAAAATGTGTTTGAAAAATCGCCCTGATGGTGGCGCTATCTTGGACAGTGTAGACATACTGTGTACCGCTTTGCGTGATTTTAGGGCAAAATTTGTAGGAGCAGTGTCCAAAAATGTGTTTTGCAAGAAGCGGCCTCATGGTGGCGCTAGAAGAGGGAGAAATGGGGGTAGTGGTTTGGCAGCCAAAATCACTATGAGAAGGGAAAAAGTGTGACTGAAAGTCTGACTGACAGACTGACTGACAGACTGACAGCTGGTGGAGGTTTTGATAGTAACTGCGACCTGACGGTCGCAATTACACTATTATATTATTACACTTATTACAATATTACACTATTACCCTTATTGCGCTATTACACTACCAGTAAGACTCCCTAATAGGGTGATTTTAGGGCAGTGTCCAAAAATGTGTTTTCAAAAATCGGCCTGAAGGTGGCGCTATATGGGACAGATCCATGTTGATGACATGAGTGTAGACATACTGTGTACCGATTTGCGTGATTTTAGGACAAAAAATTTAGGAGCTGTGTCCAAAAATTTGTTTTGCAAGAATCGGCCTCATGGTGGCGCTAGAAGAGGGCCATGTGAGAAATGAGGGGTGGGGTCTCCGCGTTGCCTTGGCGGACGAATAGGTACCGGCCCCGGCTCTCCCGGACGCTCCTAGCCCGAGTTACGGCATTTTATGTGAGCTGCAGTGGAGGGGGTCCTCCACTGGGGGCGCCACCACTTTGGCATCCGTTCTGGAGCAGCAGGAGTCGGTGGTCCCCGGGAATTCCCCATGAGCAGCCCCGTTGGGGTGGTCATTTGGTCATTTTTGCATATTTGGTCATTTTTTACATCTGGGGGTCCCCCAGGGACCTGGGGGTCCCTGGAGGTCCGGGGGGTCCTTGGAGGTTGTAGTTTGGCAGGCAAGGAGCGTGTGTGCAAAATTTGGCATGGATCGGGCCAACGGTTGCGGAGATATGAGCAGGGCAATAGTGTGACGTGTGAGGTGTGACAGACAGAGGGACAGACAGACAGACAGACGGACAGTTTGTGCAGGCTGTGATAGTAAGTAGTCGCAATTACACTTATTGCTAACCAGCCATGGACCCCTTTGGAAACTCCTCAGGGACCCCCAGAGGTCCCCGAACCACATTTATTGCTAACCAGCCATGGACCCCCTTGGAAATCCGTCATGGACCTCAAGAGGTCCCCGAACCACACTTTGGGAACCAGCCATGGCTGTACGTGTACCAGGCTGTTGTGAACCAGCCATAGAAACCCTGGGGGTCCGCAAACCACACTTTGGGAACCAGCCATGGACCCCCTTGTAAACCCCTCATGGACCCCCTGCCTGCCTGCATGTTGATCCTATTACTTGGATGTTAGACTAGCCTACAGCTTTTATTTTGAAGTTGTGTACCATGTGACTTGACACGTGGTCACGTGACATTCATGATGACGATTTCTTTCCTGGACTTGAAAATTGAATAATGGGCCTATTTTTTGTTTGTCGGTTCCAAATGAAATAATGCCAAAATATGAATCACACATTCAAAAAATTGAGCAAATTTTAAGCATTTTCCTGATTTTTTTGTGGGCTAGAAAATTGGAAAAATGGGCCCATTTTTTGATTGTTGTAATGGGGTAAGAAATTAAGAAATACCTTTTTCAAGATGTTTTTCCTTTGTCGGTTCCAAATCAAATAATGACAAAGACGAATCACACATTTAAAAAATTGAAGCATTTTCCTGATTTTTTTGCAAGCTAGAAAATTGGAAAATTGGTCCATTTTTTGATATTCGTAATGTGGTAAAAAAATGAAAAATAACTTTTTTAAAGATGTTTTTCCTTTGTCGGTTCCAAATCAAATAATGACAAATATGAATCACACATTTAAAAAATTTAAGCATTTTCCTGATTTTTTTGCAAGCTAGAAAATTGGAAAAATGAACCAATATTTGATTTTATGGGGAGCTAGAAAATTAGAAAATTGAGAGAAAAATGATTTTTTAAAATTGAATTCCTATTGAAAATCTAACGATACTTTAGTACCCTGACCGAAACATAGAAGCATGCTTTGCATAGCAGGTAACCAACTTACCTTATCTTTTGTGAACATTGTATTACAAATTGAAGGTCTTTTCCTACATACTTTAATGAGCAACTTGATTCACAATTCAAAGATTCCACCTTACTGTGGACATGCATGCTTGAGATTTTTACTTTGTAGTTTTTGAAATATATACTTTAACTGACAAATGCATTTTCAATGACAATGGCATTTTAAAGGAGAGAAGAATCAAGCAATCTGTGTCAATTGCAGAGGTGTTGGGATTTGATCACTTAAACTTCTGACAGAGCTACCATATTCCAGAATGTGAAGGTGCCCAATGCATTCATAAAGATATTTTGAGCCACCCATGTATACGTTTGCATAGAAAATTCCAAAATAGAACGAAGAACTAATCATTAGACCACTATACCACCTCTCAGGCTCTCTTGACACATGTCTCTTATTTAACATTTCCTTTTTTTCAAGGCTAGAATAATAGAAATAGGAGAAAAAACACTTCAAAACATTAAAGGAGTAGTTCACCCCCAAAATGCCTTTTTTCTATTGATTAGTCATGCCTTGGAGAGTAGAGTTCAATAATATTTTTTGGTTTTTGTCACATTCCTAAGACAAAAATTTGATTTGAGTAAATTTACCCCCATTGATTCCGGATGCATCTGGAATGAATGGGGGTAAATTTATTGTTATCACATTTTTGTCTTAGGAATGTGACAAAAACCAAAAAAAAATATTGAACTCTAGTCTCCATGGCGTGACTAATGAATATAAAAAAAGTCATTTTGGGGGTGAACTACTCCTTTAAGAGAGCTGTGCCCTGAGTTTCTGACGGGTAGTAAAATGGTTTCAGGCTGGATTAACCATTGGGCCGGTGGGGCCATTGCCAGGGGCCCTTGGGGGAACTGGCCCGCGTGGTCATTGACAATTTACTATTAAATGTATAAGTTAATTAAAAATGTGTGGGGCCCTCCTCTGTTGTCTATAGGTGCTGATGATCATCATGGCTTAAAATCCGAGCTGGGTAGTGCGCGTCGGGAGGGAGGGGGTCTATGGTGGAGGGTGGAGGGTGGAGGACTTTATCGGCCAGAGGCCCTCGCGGGGGTTAATCCGTCCCTGCTCCCAGTCAATAGTAATGAGCTGTACAAACAGCCAGAGACCACCCTGGCCTGTACCCTGTGAGACAGCAGGGACACTGTGGGAAGACAAGCTCTAACTCCTGCCATCTGGTTGGTACAGAGGTGTGATAGATCGCATATTGATTAGCAATCTATCATTTTTGTTTATATGAACTCTAAACCCAGATATAATTGCGTACGTGTGCGTGCGTGCGTGTGTGTGTGTGTGTGTGTGTGTGTGTGTGTGTGCATGTACTACGGTATATACAGTACCACCCAGTCAGTCTCTCTCTCTCTCTCTCTCTCTCTCTCTCTCTCTCTCTCTCTCTCTCTCTCTCTCTCTCTCTCTCTCTCTATTGGAGGGTGTAGCCATGGAGCTCTAATGTTCACTGCCAAATGGATTGGTATAAGCACTGGCTCCACTGATAGTGCATGTGCATGTGCTCGTGTGCGTGTGTGCGTGTGAGAGTGTGTGTGTGTGTGTGTGTGTGTGTGTGTGTGTGTGTGTGTGTGTGTGTGTGTGTACGCGCACCCAGGTGGCTGCTCCGTCTGGAGCATATAGCCTTCCATTGCAACATATTGGGGGCAAACACAAGATCTCCTAACCCCCCCCCCCCCCCCCCCCCCCCCCCCCCTCCATCTCTCCTGTACATGCAGACAGACGGTGTGCAGAGAGAAAATAGCTCCACTACAAACAGTCTCCAATGGATGGAAAGAAAGAGGACAGCCTGCTCAAGACCCCAAAAGATGAATTTGAGCACCTAAACTTGTGAGAATAGCTGATCTACAAGCTTCACAACGTGTCGCATCAAGACGCGTTGCGTGAACTTGAATTGTAGATCAGCAAATTTTTCATATTATTTTGGGCTAGCTGAAAGCGAGCACACATATGTTATCTTCATTATTTATCCTCAAAATGACGTAATTTATCAGTCAAGTTCTCCTTGACAGTACAAAGGCAGGGCACAGGGACAGTATTTCTAGTTATTAAAGGGGAAGACCACCCATTTTCAATATTGAACTATGTCATTAATATACCTTAGAGGAGTTGTGTGGAAATAGAAAAAAAGTTCCCTCTCTTCTGTGTTGCCTAGAACTGGAGGATTGATTTTGGGGTCTGTATTGTAAAGTACAATGTGTGATGTCATCAAGTTGTAATTTGTAATACAAACCCCAAAATCAACCTTCCAGTTCTAGGCAACACAGAAGAGGGGGATTTTTTTTTTTTTTATTTCCACACAACTCCTCTAAGGTATATTAATGACATAGTTCAATATTGAAAATGGGTGGTCTTCCCCTTTAATGGAATTCTTTCTATTCACATGTTTTTTGTATTTTTTTGAATCTAGAAAAAAGACGCACAAAGATTATAGGCTAGATTTACTCGCAACCCATACAAATGGGTCTGAATGTGTCCTCACCCACCGTTTAGAAACCATCAGCGCTGCTAAACTCGGCACCGTTGCATGTTTCCAATTCAGCTGAGATGCAACAGAGACAGATGATGCCAATGAGCACCGTGTCCAGCGTGTTTATTTGAACGCAGCGCTGCTTTTCAGCACCTTAACCGCATGAACCCTGCAATCCCAATTCTGTCCAATTCTGTCCATTTCTTCGCATGATGGCTTCACGCTACGACCACCTCGCATCAATGGAACAAACACTTTAAGTTCTTATTTATTGGTATCAATCCGTATTGGCACGTGTATTGTGGGGAAAGCTGTCATTGACAATAGCCGAAAATAGCTTTTCAAACAGCTATAACAGAGAACAGAAAATACACTAGAATATAGAGCCCTGAGGGGCTCCGCACAACCATAATGAGGTTGGAGTGGTGTCATATTATCGTCAAAATCTTAACTGTTTTGCCAATTATTTGGGGGCCCACTTGCAATACCCTCGCTGCCCACCAGTGGGGGCCAGGCCCCCAGGTTGAGAAACACTGGCCCTTAACGACAGTGGTTAAGACCTGCGTAAAAGAGCCGTCCCCTCAGCTCTCTCAGTGGAGCAGTTACAGACCTCTCTCTGCAGACAGAGAAACCAGTGCACTTGTGGGCACTGTGTTTACATGTTGAAACGCCTACTGAGGTGAAATGTACTCATTTAATTCAATTAGATCATTCACTGACTGAATAGTTCATCCAAATTGGATCATTCTGCATAGGCCTGTATGTGGGCAGTACTTTACACCAACTGGCTTCTCTTCTTCTTCTGCTGCCACTTTTCAGCTAATAATGGAGTTGGACTCGGGGTGAAATCCACACCATCTAAGTCTGCTTGGAGAGAGGTTACACCTGCTTTTCCCAGCCATTTAAGTGTTAATCCTTAAGATTTTCTGATTTAACACAATACCACATTTGATACTTTTCAACCCCGCTGTGACACTGACCCTACATGTGTGAATGGGTGTATTTCCTGTTCATGTAAAGCTAGTGAAAGACACATAACATACTTGGTGGTCAGTTCCAAGGAGTGATAACTGGTAGAAAGGTTCCGGGAAGTGAGGTACCACTACTAGGATCAGCTATAAAAGTTCCAGGAAGAAGTGAGGCTTTAGGAGGGTTCCATTAAGAGTGTTTGGTGTGGTTTGACAAAGAGACTATTTAAAGCCTACATTGTTTTCCAAATAAGAACTTTACACCACTTAAAGGACAACTTTAGTTTTTTACAACAAGGGTTCATATTTTATGAAAGAACATAAAAGATGAGTGTTAAAATTATTGCATTTACTTCTTTCTATTGTTTTAGAGATTCTTATTTCAGTGGTTGGGGGCATGCGTACAAGTAGCTAAATATGTAATTTTACACAGAATAAGCCCATTCCCAAGATACAACGCAACCTTTCATGGTTGAATGTCATTTATGGGGGCTTGAAGTGTTACTGTAAATAGCAAAAAAGAAACTGCTAGCTTATTGTGTCTAAAAATACATATTTAGCCACTTGTACATATGCCCCCGTGCATATGCATGCCCCACATTTTAGCACGGTAAACGCGATAAAACAATATAACAAAGCAAACATTTAACACTCACTTTTTCTTTTCTCTAATTACAATCTAAAATATGGTTGTAAAAAAAACAAAGTTGTCCTTCAATATTGTTTTCGATAAACTTTAATACGTACTGTAAATAAGGGGGGCTTGGACATTCTGATGGCGGATATACAGTACTGAACGGAAACCAAATATAGGAGCAAATTAAGGGAACCTCCTGGAGCCTCATGACATAGACAAGGATGGGCGAGAGAGTAATATCAGTTTTCTTTTCATGCAATGCATTGTTATTTTCAATGCACTGATTGATTATTTGAATTGAAGGACGTCTTTGTTTAAAGCACTTTTAGTTGCATTTCATGTATGAAAGGTGCTATATAAAAATATAAATATTGCAGTTTGGGGTTTTTAATAACGTCATCTTGTTATACTGTTGTGTTTTTGTAGCAAGAAGACCTTCAATTTAGTAACATAGCTCACTGTTTTTCAACCAGTGGTCTATGGACGACTAGTGGCCCATGCCACAATTACAGGTGGAACATGGGGAAATGTTTTAAAAAGTTTATAAATAATATTGTAACTGTTAAACTTACAAACATAAGTAAAACATTATATTTCCAACAAACGTTAATGTAATCAGAAACCTCCTATCTCAATAATTCAACTTTTGAATGTGTTGCACGAAAGTAGCAAAAATAGCCATTTCACAAGCTCACAATGCCTTGCGATGCGAAGCGTCGTGAACTTGTAGATCTGCAATTTTTGGCTATTTGGGGATTTGCTTTTTAAAGTGAAAGTCTTTGAATGTGTGGATCATTAATCTTAATGTGTAGTCCTAAAACCCTGAAGTGAGTTTGTAATGGGCTCCCTGCTGTGTAAATTAAAATATTGTACTAACGCCTTTTTATAGTTGCATGCTTTGTAATCTTTAGTGTATAGTGTGCATGTATAGTGTTCGTGCGTGCATGCTTGCGTGCGTGCGTGTTAGAAAATCTGTTCCATAACATGGTTGATGATGCTCGCTGAAGTGTGGACTCACACATACTGGTCACACAGGATACAAACACTTCCACACAGGCAAGCGAACACACACACACACACACACACACACACACACACACACACACACACACACACACACACACACACACACACACACACACACACACACACACACACACACACACCATGCACAGTGCTAGTAGTAATGGTGCTGATATATTGTGACAGTTTTATTTTGTCATTATAGTTTAATGAATCTGTGTACCATATACAGTACAGCTATATCCTGAGCTCTAGAACAGCACGGACGTCCAAATGTCATACAGTGTATTACATTTTTGTCACTTACTAAGAAATAGCACATAGTATGATAGTATGAACTAATACTGTCAAGTAACATGCCATACATGAAGACCACTGCTAATTCTAGTTAATATACTGTTTGTGCACTTTGACCACATTTATATTTATACCCGATGATATCTCATGCAAATCCCAGGCAGGTGCAGAAGGCAAAGCAAGAATAGGCCCATGGAATATAAGCATAAGCAAGTCTCCACTGGTTTCTGGTACTTCATTCTTAATCCCTGTGTGTTACTGTCTGTTTATTTTTTTATTATTATCATTATTATTAATAGTATTGTTATCTCAATTATCATATTAATCATATTATTATCATTTACTCCTGTTTGTATCTCCTTTTCTCTATCTGTCATACTGCCAAGAACACAGATTTCTTGGCCGGGGGTCAATAAAAACTGTCGAATGTATGAGTCACAAATTGTACTTTACAATACTGATAACGTCATTTATTTTGGTTTATTGCACTCTTTAGTACAGACTAAGTTCTATACACATCTTAAGTTCCATGGCGTGTTCAAAGAAATGCAGTGAGTTGTCTGTTCAACCGCTGACAGAACGGCAGAGATTAAACAGAGTAACTCTGAAACAACTTCACACATCTCTCTGGGTCTGTCTTAACATTAAGCTATCTTATAAGGTACAGATTTTACTCACACACACACACACACACACACACACACACACACACACACACACACACACACACCCAGGGCGATGCAATGTATGGAGGAAAGGGAAAGGACAGAGGGCAAATTGAAACGACAACACTTTGCACTTTGACAATCAGATTGTCATCAGTTTGTTTAACCCGCCGTAGCTACACACTCATTAAAACCATTATTCACGAGCCGTCGAGCGGTTTCCCCTGCTTGTTCACACAGACCCCCCAGTCCCACACACACACACAGGGGCGTCATAAGGGGTAGGAAAGTGGGACTGAGTTACTTGGGCCCAAGGTGGAGGAGGGGCCTTAATTATTTTATACTTTAGCTATTGAAAAATAGCAGATATACAAGTTCACAGCGCGGCACAGAGTGCCGCGCTGCGAACTTGTAGATCTGCTATTTTTGAAAAGTTGTGAAAATGTGTGAAAATCTTTGAATATGTATTTTTTAAGCGAACATTTCTAACTCAAATTTTGCTTCTGGGGGGTCCCTGGAACTAAATATTTTGAGATGGGGGTCCATGGCCAAATACATATCATCTTGGGGGTCCTTGACATAGGTTCGCATTTTCACGATTTTTCAAAAATAGCAGATATGCAAGCTCGCAGCGCGGCACTCGGTGCCGCGCTGTGAGCTTGTATATCTGCTATTTTTCAATAGTTAACATTCATGGGGGGCCCGCAGTGAATCCTTGTACCCAGGGCCCAGAATTTGGTGTGACGCCCCTGCACACACACATGAGTGATAGAAAGTCTTTTTCTACTTTTTTATATTAACCACTTGAACCCTAGTGTAAATATTGTGAGCTTGTAGATCGGCTATTTTTGGCAAAGAGCTTTGGTGTAGAGGGGAAAAAGAGCAGACTAAGTACAGAGTGAAAGTTCAAGTTTATTAAGTATTGACGGTTCAGGTGGTTAAATATCTGAAATCACAAATTGACATGATTCCAAAATACACTGATGATTGTGCTGTCAAACAATGAAACTATATGGAATCTATGAGAATTGGTTGTGGGGGTCCCTGCTTCATCTCTCTCTCTCAACTAAGGGGTCCTTGGCCTTAAAACGTTGCTCTATACCACATATCTTCAACCAAATGAGTCAGTCTAGACTGTCTAGTAAGCTTTGGGAGCCTTTAGATTGGCTATTTTTGGTCAATGTAAGCCCTCCCCCAGAATATGGATGCTGGGGTTTAACTCATTCTGTGCCTATCCCGAACATGTTCGGGATATGTTCAATCCAAAACAATTTTTGTTTTATTAATTGACTTACCCTGAGCTGCTTGTAGAGTCGTGGGTGGTCCTGGCTCGTCCTACGCTAGCCAGCTAGCCATTTTACATGGTCCGACGATATATTCCATTAAAAATGGTTTAAATACATTTTTGAGACCCCCAATGTTCACCGAATGTTCAGCGCCGCTTCCGGAACGTAGTCCAGTGTGCCTATCCCGAACATGTTTGTGATTTTTAATGAAATGAATAAAATGATCCGAGGCCTTCTGAAGCCTGAGCCTAAATTTAAAATCCAGTGGTCCAAATCCTGGGGAAGCCATGCCGGCCGTGAGCCGCGAACGTAGCCGCAAATCGCCGCCGAATCCAATGAAAAACCACATCTTTGGAGGCCCATATCTCTGTATTGTGTTTTTAGGGATGTGGCGCGAGGTTTATTTACGGCGAAATCGCCGAAAAATGATCTTTAAAATGACAAAATGGGAATAGCTATTCTGTTAGCATTATCATCCGGGACCTTTCCATGACGTGCACGAACGTGAGCACGCGCGTCACTGCAACGTGAGTCCCCGGATGCTAATGCGCTCGCCTATGGGAGAAAGCCTGGCATTCTTTGGCGCCATCTAGGGGCTGGCACTGGTAGGGTTAAGTGGCTAACTATGAACTGGAATGTGTGCCGATTGTTATGTTGTCAATATGAAATCGAATGTGAACTGGAGACTTTAACATTGCGTTGTTAATATGTACTGTTATGATGTCAATATCAACTTAGATGTACTGCAGAATGTTATGTTGTTACATTTCCAATGCATCACCTTTGGTCCTACTCTGTCCTTTCTACTGACATCATTTGTTTGGATTGATTGACAGACTGTATAGGTTTATTGTTGACAGGGACGGCGAGAATGTCATGTCAAACCTACCGTATGATCACTCATTTCAGTCAATCAATACATGAAAATGAAATACAATGAAAAATACACAAAACGACACAAGATGTGCATAACATCTAGTTGAGATACATGTATGAGTTGTGAAGGTTTCAAAAAGCTCAGCCAGTGGAGGGTGTACTGGTCAAACTGTTTATCCAGTCAGATCTAAAAGATTAAAGACTGGTCCTGACAGAAACCAGCAGCTAAATCACACTGACTGCATTCCACTGCAGCTGTAATCCTCATCTGACAAGACCAGACAAAATAACTCACACACACACACACACGTACATGCGCACGCACGCATATGCACACGCACGCACGCACGCACACACACGTACACACACATCTACAGTATATACGCGCGCACTGCGCACACTCACATTCACACACACACGATCAGTCATTCTTTCTTTCTTTCAATCCCTTTCCTTCCATCCTTCCCTCCCCCCCTCCCATCCTTCTCTCCATCCCTCCTCCTCTCTCCTATTGGCTCACTCTTTCCTTTGGTCCCTTAAGCTCTGCTGTCAGCTCACATGATGAACCCTGATCAGAAAAAAAACGGAAATCTATGAAATAGTCTGTTAAATCACCAGAATGTCTATCTGAGATGCAGCATATAATTAGTCTGCACTCTGTCGAGGTGCCAACTTGTGTCTTGTGCACTCGTGGCCATGTATGGCCTACTTGTGCGCCAGCGGAGCGTGCCTTGTTATTTATATCAGGTCGCACTTGTTGATGGTGATGTCACCAAGAATGCTGGTCCCTCATTGGCTGTTGATGGTGACGTCACCAGGAATGCTGGTCCCTGATTGGCTATTTGGGTGTAAAAACAGACAAAAAAAACGCCACCGAACGCAGTACTTGCGCACTCTGGTGCCGCAAGTAATTAGTGTGGTATAGGGCAACCACACTATTGTTCTCTTCCAACTTTATAGAGTAACGCTTTATAGAGTAAACCCCAAAAGTCCATTGTGTTCAATAGAGGAGTGGTTTATAGAGTAAAGGTATACACACCGGCGAATTAGCGACGCGAATAAGCAACCCGAAAATGCAAAATATTCCACCCGCAAATTTTTAAGCTTTTTTATATACTCACCTAACGCAACGCAAATAAGTATATCAAATTCGCCAAATTGAATAAAGTGATCTTTGGTGCAAATTGTTTCGGGCTGGCATCAAACAACCCATCACATCACAGCATCATCATGTGAAGGGTTCCCCAGCAGCAGCCAGGCAGTCGCAGTTAGCAGTAGCCAGTGGTGTAAAATAACTAAGTACATTTACTTGAGTACTGTACTTGTAGGTATTTGTACTTGAGTATGTCCAATTTCCAGTACTTTTCATTCTACTCCACTACATTTTGGATCCTATTGTATTTTTATTCAACTATTTATTTTAAAACATTAGTTACTAGTCACTTTGCAGATATAAATTATAATAAAACATACATAAACCATACATTTACTAGTAAGAAATTGGGGTAGGTCTACTTTTTCCACCACTGACGTTAATACTAGCAAGCAGCAGCCACACAGACGAGACGACACGGAAAAGGAGAAACACCGTTCCCCTCGGCCTCAATGCAAAGGGATGGTCCCTCTACCATGTCATCTCTCTCTTTTTAAATAGGATAGAGTTAGCTCGCTTTGATACAGAGAGAGACAGAGAGGAGTTCGCCAGTGAATGTTCGCAAAATTCGACACAAGAGCGAATAAATAAACAGGTGCTTTTTTTGCTGTGCAGAAATTCACGTTGTGGAAGCTTGCATTGACTTTATGAAGTACCTAATTAACGAAGTATTCGCAAATTCGCCCCCGGTGTGTAAAGACTTTAAACCCGAAAACGCCAAAAGTCCATTGAGTTCAATGGAGGAGTGGTGCAAGCTTGAGGATTTGTCAAGTTTCACAGCTATCCAGACTATAAATAGGGAACCACACTTGCAATTTCCCAAAATTGCATCTTTCTAGTTATATTAAAGTATTATATATATTAAAAAAAGAACAAAGAAAAGGTTGCAGAGATGCCAACCACAGTGAATGAGATGAAAGTTTAAAAGAAATTCTCACAGCTCGTGTCCACGATGCAAAAGATATTTGAATAGGCAAGAACCAACATTTCAAAAAACAGTACTATATGGGTAAGTATGTTATAATACTGGGTAGTATAGTGTTCTGAGCTGGATGTACACTGTCTGTGACCCCATCGCTTTGGTTCAATCTTTCACAGTTACTGTAGGTGTGAGTTCAGTTACCTGTCAGGTAAAGGTTCGCCGCACAGATTCTGTGGCAATTCAGCGACGGATGCCGTCGATAGAGCTGTCGGAACCCGTCGATGAAGAACTGAACATGTTGTTTGCCGTCCTTGCTATAAGTAATGAGGGGATACATAATCCACTGTAGAGTGAACCTTTAATCTGCTAGAGGTACAGAAGCAAGCCAGAGACGTTTTCCCATCGCACATTTGAACTAGATATCATATTCTGAATCTCGACTCAATCCCTATACCAATGATCAACTCCAAAGCTAATGCTAACGCTAATGCTCTCTGTGTTCATGATGTTTACTTCCAAGATGAGAGTGTTGCCAAATTCTGTGAGTGAAACAGGGGACCAGGTCTATGAAAACAAGCCCAAAAGAAAAGACAGTTTCACCACTTGAGCCTTATTTAATCAGCTATTTTCAAAAAGAATCTTGAAAGCAAGGCCAACTAAGCAACTAAACAAGCCCAAACAAAAGCAACACGCAACGATGAATGTTTACAAGTAACTTTACAGGAAAACACGTCCAAAGTCGCTTATAATAAGCTAACTGGCAACACACTGGCATACACAAATCAGCGCAAAATCAATGTTCTTTTCATCTGACTACACTTTGTGTTTAGTGTGTGCCAACTAAATGCCCAGACTGCCAGTCTGAAGGAGTTTGAAACAGTCTTGTGTAGTTTATTTGGTGGAGAGACAGCTTAACACAGAATAGATAAAGATTGTAGTATTGTCTTGACAGAATCAAACAGCAGAATCAGTCTTTGCTGACCCCATGGCCTCTCCTCTAGCACCTCCACCAGTGAATCAGTAGTGCACTGCAACTTTCAGGTCAATAGGACCACAACCAGTATATATACGGTGCATAGCAAGTTGCACCCTTTCTATTATTATTTTTGACACAATCGTTGGCGGAGGTTGACCCAAATAGACTCCTCTATAATATCACACTAACCTGCTATATTGTGTTGTGCTGGTCTGTTTCACTTTGGTATGACTCCTAAAGCTGTTAAACATGTCATATCTTAATGCATAATAATCCACACGAAATAATGATGAAATGCTATCCAACAAAATGTACAACATGATGGTCGGCTAGATAGATTATTACACTTACTTTCAGGTTCTGTTTTGCCCTAGAGCCAAACATGTGCCTATGTATTATTTAAAACGTTTGCCTTTCTTAAGAGTACTCAAAACATACTCAGAGCACACCAGCCCTGTTTCATAGACACAACATTTCTCATGGAAAAGACACGTGGACAGATATGCAGGACACAGGTCTGCTCTACATCCGTGCGGACCCAAATCGACCCCTGAGCCCACGTCAGCCTTTGATTGATTGATTGAAGACTTTATTAGAAGTTTGCATAGGAAAAGGTACAGTTTCATGACGGTACAGTTCACTGGTACAAGGTCTACTAAAAGGAGATCCATGAAAAGACTAAGCTTATTTCCACTGGAAACCATTGAAGTATCTCATATAACATTGAATGACAGACACAGAACACAGTACTATGCAGTAGATATGTAAAGAAAAAGAAAAATCACACCCGTGTGAAGTGGAGCTGTGTGTGTGTGTGTGTGTCTGTGTATGTGTGTGTGTGTGTGTGTGTGTGTGTGTGTGTGTGTGTGTGTGTGTGTGTGTGTGTGTGTGTGTGTGTGTGTGTGGATCATGTGTACCGATTTTTGTGACATTTGAAGAAAATATGTAGGAAAAGGAGCAAAAAGTGTGTTTTGGAGAAAATTCAAGATGGCGGAAAATCTATCATGGCGCAAATGGGCGTGGCCTATATGGGGAGATGCGTCATGGCCCAAGGAATCCAGGGAAAAAATATTTTTAATTTTCCGACCTACGGTTCAAGAGTTACAGGCCAAAACGTAAAGTGGGGTGTTATGGCGCCACCATGCGGCCAAATGACACAATTATTTTTTATTTAATCCTTGAAATCATTATGAACCTCCTCTCCAAGTCTTGAAACTCTAGCCCCTATGGTTTGCGAGAGACAAATAATTGAATGTGAGTTTTTGCGATTCCCATTATAAGTCAATGGGGAAAATTAATTCACTAATAAATTAATATCAATTAAACTATAGAACCTTTCTCTTAGAAAAGTAATAGCCCACGATTCCCGAGTAAGCCGGTCGATTTGACATATGGCGCGAGTGTGTGGTGGCAAAACTGTGGGACTAGTGGCGTGCCGAAGTTTAGGAAGTTCAGGCTACATACACACAGACAGACACACACACACACAGACCCACACGGCCACGTATAGGGAGCCTGTGTTTCACACAGCTCCAAAAAGAAAACAGTAAGTCTAAACAAACAGTATATACAAAGAAGGGGCAGGGGAGGGTAGGGTTGGGCTAGGTTAGTTTTTTTACCAGTTGCGAACGGCTGCTGCCTGTAAGTGGTTTTTCAGGGCAATTTTAAAGGATGCTAGTGATCCACACTCCTTTATGACCTTCGGTAAGGCTTTCCACATTTTGGTGGTATAGCAGAAAAAAGAGTTTGACCCTTTGTTGGTTTTGACTCTGGGTTGAAAGTGATCTGTGGCGCTGCCTCTGGTGTTGTAATTATGGACATCCTTAATGCCTATATGAGGCAAAGCACAGCAGTCATTTTGCAGATGTCTGTCCATGTAGTTTATTTGTCGAATATGACTTGGGCATATAGACCTGGCTTTACAATCACAAATGTTTCTTATTGGAACAGGATCAGATGTATTAACTGTGTGTATTATTTCCTCCAATGGTAATTTTGCTGTTTGACATAAATAAAGGTCACATTCATACAGCGCCTTTATTCAAAAGAACTTTACAGTGCGTTACATTCACCTACACATCCACGGAGGCAGCTATGCACGGAGTTCAGTCACTGTCTTGCTCAAGTTCACTTAGACACTAAACCAGAGGGAGTCTAGGATTGAACCGGGAACCTTCCCGTTCCGAAGCGGCAGCTCTAACATCCCTGGTGCCATAGATTTGTTGTTTGATGACTCTTCTGCACATCAGTTTGATTTGGGGAGAAATTACTGTATGTTTCCAAGTATTTTTCTTCCATGGCTGTGAAAATGATCTGAATACGCAGGCTGCGCTGAGCACAGTGCTCTTAAAGGTAACTAGAAAGGTGCACTTGGTAGAGCACAAATCTCCGCCCGGAGGCATGCCTTACCTTCATCCATCTTTGTCCGGGGTCATTACATCATTATGGTGCAACCAGAGTAGACAGGTTATGGGAGACAAATCTTTTGACAGTGAACACATTGAAAGGTAGTGTGGCGTATTGTCATCGCTAGGACAAAGTACATAACATTCCAGTGTCAGTAGATCCTGCCCGTAATTCAGAACAGATTTATGCCATTCAATGTGAGCAGCAAAGTGTCATTGTTAATTCCTTTTGTTAATTATGTTTGTATCACCAGTCAATCAAGTGGTGTAATTTGAAATGTAAGTGTTGGGTTTTTGCTGCCCCACAGTCACCTTAGAGGAGGATGTAAGCTCTGTTATGTCATCGATAAATATGGCTACACAAGTTGCATGTATACAGGGGCGTCAAAAGGGGGGGGGGGGGAGTGGGACTGGGTTACTAGGGCCCAAGGTGGAGGGGCCTTAATTATTTTATACTTTAGCTATTGAAAAACAGCAGGTATACAAGCTCACAGCGCGGCACCGAGTGCCACGCTGCGAGCTTGTAGATCTGCTATTTTTGAAAAGTCGTGAAAATGTGTGCAAATCTTTGAATAGGCCTAATACATTTATGTATTTTTTAAGCAAACGTTTGTACCTCAAATTTTGCTTCTGGGGGGTCCCTGGAACTAAATATTTTGAGATGGTGGTCCGTGGCCAAATACATGTCAATTTGGGGTCCTTCACATGAAAAGGTTTGAGCACCACTGAAACATAGGTTTTTCAAAAGACCTTAGAAGGATTTGAAATATTCAAAGGCGACGACCCTGTGAGCTTGGATATCTGCTATTTTTCACTAGTTAAAGCACAAAATATTGTGTAATAATGCGTTCCCAGTCAAAATGGGTTAAACCCCCTCCTCCTACGAAGAAGATTCATGGGGGGCCCACAGTGAATCCTTGTACCCAGGGCCCAGAATTTGGTGGGACACCC
The DNA here is from genome assembly GCF_963921795.1 of Nannobrachium achirus. Taxonomy (NCBI): domain Eukaryota; kingdom Metazoa; phylum Chordata; class Actinopteri; order Myctophiformes; family Myctophidae; genus Nannobrachium; species Nannobrachium achirus. The sequence goes on along the minus strand of NC_137827.1, from coordinate 42,985,049 downwards.
CTGCATGTATATACGATGAGATGTACTAGAGCTATATCTGAAAGGTCGATACAGACCACGCCGGAATAGTCTCATGGCTGAGACATCAGTGAGCATGTGTCAAGTCAAGTCTATTTTATTTATATAGTGCCGAATCACAACAAATGTTGTCTTGTGACACTTTACATATAGAGCAGGTCAAGACCGTGCTCCTACGGACAGCCAACAATTCCCCCATGAGCAAGAACTTGATGGTGATGACAAGGAAACATTCCCCTTGAACAGGAACAAAATAAATAAAGCAGAGGCTATCTGCGGTAGAGAGAGGAGGGACGTGCTGGGCCCCTGATTCAGCCCGGGAAAAATAGTTGGAGGGGCCCTCATTGCTGTTGCTACTCAAAGATTTGCCGTTTCAGATCATGACAAGCGACAAGCCAGTGGGCCAATTACTGTACATTAGTTATATTTCGTCGTTGTCAGGTGGAAACCTTGTATGTCCAAAACCGTTTGTTTTGTATTTATCATTTTTAAAATGATTTAAACTAGTGAAAACAGCCGATCTACAAGCACACAACTAGTCGTGTGCTTGTATCGTCTGTTTTCACTACTTTTGTGCAACGGCCTTGTATGGTGAAGCAGGGCTTTGCTTTGCGAAAGAGATACGAGGTTTCTGCCCGACAGTGACGATTTACTTTGTTGGCCGCCCAGCCCCCAAAATGGAACGAAGGCCGACATTTTATTTTGAATCTTTTCCGGCCGGGAATGAAACGGCCGTTCGGGAGTTGTCCCGCTTTTCCCAATGGCCAGCACGTCCCTGAGAGAGAGAGAGAGAGAGAGAGAGAGAGAGAGAGAGAGAGAGAGAGAGAGAGAGAGAGAGATGGAGACAGAACACATAGGTACAGATTGGTCTGTCCATACAAATTCAGTGTTAAAGGCAGGCCAATAGATAATTGTAAATGCTGGATATTCAAATTATTTGGGGAAAAAATAGTTCTTATGTTATAATTTGCTATTCCTGTAAACAATAAATATGTTTTTGTAAATGTTGGGAAAATATGTTTGAACCGTTAAATCTGCCTCGCCCCCAACATTCAGTTGTGATGCCAAACGAGTGGAGGAGGTCCACCCTGGTAAACTCACTCCCTGTAAACAAATACAAGGATATTTATACCATCAGTTTACATACACTTTAACCTTTTACAGTAGAGAGGCTTCCAGAGTGTTGCAAATATGCTTTTGAATGCTAGCCTAGACAGTTAACACTTCCTCAACTTGTGATGTCATCACTGGGCAGTTCCATTCTGTTACCCATAGGGTCACCTTTTTAAGTCATTTCCATAAACAGTAAGTAAAAAAAGAAACTCAAGATTGTTGTTTAGATATGGACTAGTATTTAAATATCAAAAGTTGTTCATTATCCTACCCTTTAATTCACTAGGGATGTTCCAATCAAATCACCAAAAGCAAATCCATCCAGCATGCATATTAGCAACTGCACGTGTTTGTGATTTTGTTTTTTGGTGCATTGGTGAACGTCTGCACTCTAACGTTTATTCTGAAACAGTTAAAGCTTCTGATGGTAATCATTGCTACATATACTACATTTTTGTCTAATAAAATATTCAATCAATCACATTTGTCGTGTAACTGAAAATGTTCAGAGTATGACTTTGAGTTTTTGGGTGTTGAGTTATGTTGTCACGCTGGTGAATATAGATTGTTGTGTTCATCTATCTAATGTTCACACTTGTTCTGACATATTTGGGGAGGTCTGCGATTGGACTGGTACACCATAAGTCGGACAGACAGGGGCCTTGTAATTGACTAGTTAGTACTTTGGATCCCATAGACCATAGATAATCCCATAGATTATCGCGATAATATCGTTTCATTCATTACACTCTCTATGAATCTGTGTTTGTTTCATAGTTTTCCATCTTTGTGCCACCCAGTAAGGCTAGGGCTCCACCAAAAAGACGGCGTCGGACGGCGTCAAAATATGAACCGGGGCAAATTTGAGTGTCCGACGTTGACGTCGGCAGTGGAGCACCCTTCATTAATTAAAACGGGAGCGTACCCAGCGTAGACGTTGACGCGACGCTCGACGCGCCCGGTGGAGCCGGGGGGGTAAGTAAGGATGCACTATCTTGTTGTCCTGAATTCTGCAGCCTATACTTAGCACTAGGTTCACAAAGTCAGTCTGTCTGTCTCCAGGCTAGTTGGTGTACTTTTACATTTCAGGTTTTAAACATTTATCTGACACTCTTATCCTGAGTGATTTACAAGTGACTCAGCTTCAGTTGCTGGATAAGACACAGTACACGTAAACCAATAGTATAAAGAGTAGCAGGTCAAACACAGTGTTCAGGGTTCCATGTGGTCGTCTGAGAAACATTGTGCTTTTTCACCCAGTTTGTCTGTTATTCTCAAACTATTCTCAGTTGTGTTTGACACCATATTGTTCCAAACAATCGCATGAGCTGGAGCATTAACACAGTGGCTGCCAGGTATATAATTCATTAATTTGGTAGCTAAATTCTGCCAGGGTTTTTCAGTGTTTTTACCTGATTTGCAAGGCTCCTTGAATGCACCACTGATCCCGGAAGTAATCTGATTACATTTGGACGTACGGCGATTCGCCTTTTCTTTCACCCGGTAAAGAAGAATTACAACCGCAGCCATCCTTGCTTTTGTAATGGTCCGTAGAGAAGGGCTAGTTTTAAACAGGTACGCAATCTGGAGATACCGAGATGAAGCCATTTTGTTGATCATTCAAATGGTGAATTTCACTTCCTGACTCTGTTTTCTTCCGATGGATTATGGGGATTTGAGTTTTTGCTTCAGTGCCAGGTGCTGTGGAGCCACGGCTACGGTATACAATAGGAAACGTTGTATCCTTAAGTCGAGAAAAGCACTCGACGGTCAGATTTGATATCCGACTGTAATTTATTATTATTATTGGTATAGTTCATCATAAACCTTTCAACCCCAATCTTGAATTGTAAGTTGTCTCTAAGTGTAGGCCTACTTTCACTTCTGAAAATGTGAATCATGTTTGAAACACAATATGTCGGATTCCTCACGTCTGGACAGCTGCAATCCACGACTTGTATCGAGTCATACTTTGCTTCTTTTTTTATATTTAATATTTTATTTAATATGTTATATTTTAATATATATATATATATATATATATATATATATATATATACACACACACACACACACACACACACACACACACACACACACACATATATATATATATAACTGCTTTATTATTTGCATATTAATTTAGACAGTCTTGCATGGGGGCTGCTTGTCATTTACCTCCCTGCCCTGATTTGTGTTCCCTTTGGCCCTCGTATACACAAACACAATTGACACAAACATAATTGATACATCCTTAGCTTTGCCTCCTTTCCCCTGCGCGGCTGCGCCTATCACTACAGAGCCAAAACAATGTCATGACATGCACCCTCCTGGCGGAGATTCAGGTTCTATTGAGTTGTGTTTGCCGACACGTCAGGATGGCCGAGCGGTCTAAGGCGCTGCGTTCAGGTCGCAGTCTCCCCTGGAGGCGTGGGTTCGAATCCCACTTCTGACATCAACCTTTAGTTTGTGTAAATAAACCGTGAAGCTTCAAAGGAAGACCTTGTAACACTGCCAGTGATTGGCGCTGTCATGAAACTGTACGTTTTTCAATTGCAAACTGCTAATAAATTATTCAATCAATTCAATCAAAAACGGACTCAATAGAGTTGATGTTTATTTAGCATTAGCCTGTTGTTATGATGGTGTGTTTGTTTCTTTGTTTACTCACGAGGCAACACGACAACAACAAGCATGTCACGTTTTTTCTTTGTAAAGAAATAGGCTTTGCTGATGATTTGATATAGTCAGTGGTGTAAAGTAGCCTCGTCGCCCTCTTCCGGAAAGCATTTAATTTCTCCTGGATTATGGAAGTTGGTCGTTTACTAAGCTAGGTGTAAAGTAAGTACATGTAGGCTACTTAAGTACAGTTTTTACAAGTATTACAAGTATCTCAAGTAGTATTTAATTGAGTTTTCCAATTTCCAATACCATTACAAAACACATTAACTACTTCAGCCCATACATATCAGCCATTTGAAAATAGCCGATCTAAGCTCACAATGCTTCACAAAGCGAGGCATTGTGAGCTTGTAGATCGAGCAAACATTTTAGTACTTTTACTTAGTTTTGGTATTTTAAGTAGGCCTACATTTTTATCCCATTACTTTTACTCGCGCAGTAACCTTTTGAACACAGGCCTTTTGCTTGTGAGTTGTGACAGAGTATTTTATATTGTGGTATTGATACTTTTGCTGTAAGTAAACCATTCGAATACTTTTTCCACAACTGAGCCTAACTACAACCGTTACAAACAAAGCAAATGCAGGTAAAGGAATATATTACGTTCGTGCCAAAGAATGAACCTTAATGTGCCCAATGAACGTCTACACTTTCACAGACGTGCTTTGTCTCTCGAGGGCGGCTGCGTCGCATCCAATTAACACGTAGACTACTTTAAAAAAGAAACTCACACGGCATAGACTCTGAAACCTGTCTAATATCAGCTGATCACGACTAGACGTGCTATAGGTGGGTATAGTGGCTGTCTTGTTGCGTAAAAAAAAGGGGTGGGGGAAATAGAAGTGGGGAAAAAAAGAGATGTCAAGCATTGAGTATCATAATCACGCACAAATGTTGTCTACAAATATAGAAGTAGTGCTTACTGCTTAGCAATATGCTGTAGCTGTATGCCCCTCTCTCTCTTGAGGTTGGTAGGAGTGCAGAATCGTTTAAATAATATTATTCGTTTAAATAGCCCAGTATATGATAATTGATTGTGGCCTGCAGTGGTTCTCAAACTTTTTCATGTCAAGGATCCCCAAATTGACACTTATTAGCCCCAGGACCCCATTGGAAAAGATATGCCAATGATTAGGAGCCCATAAGAGTAGATTTGTTTGACTCTAGAAGTGATTCTCAACCAATTTCAAGGACCCCCATTTTGACATGCATTAGGCTACGGACCCCCAATTAATGACACTAGAAGCTGGGCCGCCCTTCGGGTGGCCCAGCGTCTAGTCGGCGACCTGGCCAACTCGGAACAATGTAAATAGGGAATGAATGCCCCGCCCTTTAATGCAAACCCCATTATACCTGTTTTCATAGGACCCGTTTTGACCATCTGTCTGCCTGTGTCCATTTATGCCCATATATGGAGATATCTGTATCTGTCTGTCGGCGTCCATTTTATGTCCATATATGGAGATCACTGCAGTTATAGTTCTGGGTCCATTTTATGCCCATATATGGAGATATCTGTCTATCTGCGTCCATTTTATGCCCATATATGGAGTATCATGTCTGTGCCTCCAACTGTGTTGCAGACACAGTGCCGGTTCCCCCTTTAATGCAAACCTCATTATACCTGTTGTCATAGGACCCGTTTTGAACATCTGTTTGCCTGTGTCCATTTATGCCCATATATGGAGATATCTGTATCTGTCTGTCTGCGTCCATTTTATGCCCATATATGGAGATCTTTGACCATCTGTTTGCCTCTGTCCATTTATGTCCATATATGGAGATATCTGTATCTGTCTGTCTGCAATCCATTTTATGCCCATATATGGGGGCATTCATTTTATGCCCATATATGGAGAACGCGCATGCCCGTGGGACGAACGGTTCTCGAGATACGCGGATTACATACATACATACACACTCACAGAGATTTTTTGTTGACTCATGTGGCGTACGTGATGTCAGAGCCTTTTATGAAGTGATGTCACAATGAGTCAGAGCTTTCGCCGATTTCCTCCGGAACAGCCTGATGTCAACAATCAACCCCGCATAAGGAGATTCCGAACGTTTCGCGCCGGTTCGGGAAAACCGCGCGTCGGGTCGGGTCGAGACCCGGCACTGCACTCCGTGCCGCGGCGGGGAACGCGCGTGCCGAATCTGAAGCCGGTGGGACGAACGGTTCTCGAGATACGCGGATTACATACACGCAGACACGCAGAGACTTCTCGCATTTATAGATAGATTTTATGAGACCCCAATTTATATTGTAAATGTTATGTTAATTTAACTCGTTTGGTTCCTAACTATCATTTAGCTAGGGAGTGGGGACCCCTTGAACTCCCTCAAGGACCCCCCTGGGGGTCCACAGACCCCACTTTGAGAACCAATGGCCTATCAATCAAGTAGTGGTCCAATAGCCGGCCTACACTTGTGTAGGCCTACTACTACTGCTGCTGCTGCTGCTGCTACTATTATTAGGCTATTGTGTTGTTGTTGTTTTTTTGTTTTTTTTACACTTTCAGAGTTTTAAAGGAGTAGTTCACCACCTTTTTTCCTATTGATTACTCACGCCATGGAGACTTGAGTTCAATAATATGTTTTGGTTTTTGTTGCATATTATTATTGAACTCAAGTCTCCATGGCCTGAGTAATCAATAGGAAAAAAAGTCATTTTGTGGGTGAACTACTCCTTTAACACATAAGTTTACTATAGGTTATAGTACCGGTCCTAGCCAGTACAGTATAGGCTAGTAAAGTGAGAAGAAGAAGTGTAGGCCTATAGTATAGAACTAATAGTCAAATGACTGTATGGTTAACATTTCTCGTCATTTATGAATTTACTTGAAAGATATGAAGCAGCACAACAAACATAATCAAAGGGTTTTGTTCCACAAAAGGCACAGTGGACACATGAGCCTTTGTCAGGTCTAAGGTGTTAAAACATCTTTACATGACCTCCTGGTTACTTGGATTTGACCTCACCACGTCCAGCCCACCACCAATCCCACGTGGCCCACGACACCTGGCCTGGTCTGACTGACATGAAGGAGTATATTAGTTTAAGATTTACAGACAGACATATAGGCATACCTGACTTCAACAAACTCAAGCAGTCCCTCAACCAGGCTTTGAAACGTTAAATTAGCCAGCCATCCAGCCAGCCAGCCATTCATTCATTCATTCATTCATTCATTCATTCATGCAGTCAGTCAGTCAGTCAGTCAGTCAGTCAGTCAGTCAGTCAGTCAGTCAGTCAGTAGGCCAACCAGCCAGCAAACCAGGCAGTCAGTCATTTAGTTAGCCAGTCAGTCAGTCATTCAATAAGTCAGGTAGCCACCCAGTCAGTCAGTCAGTCAGGCATGTTGGCCTCAAACTACTCAGTCGGAAAGAAATCCTCTCACGCAAACCTCTACTCTCTGGATACTGTAGTCTCTCACAGTAACACAAGACTGATGTAGAGTTTCTTCAGACTGACTGACTGACTGACTGACTGACTGACTGACTGACTGACTGACTGACTGACTGGCTGGCTCAAAATATCCTGCAAGTGACTAATCTGGAAATGACTGTTACATTTAAGGTTTGAGCAAATTAAGGCAGTATACACTAAATAACTTCACCATAATTATTTTTCATCTTTGAACTATGTGAAACTGTGGCATCAGAAATACCTCTGTTTTTTAAATACATATTTGGAAAAAATTACAAAAGAAAATTGGTACAGCTGAAGTGCATCAAAGATCCACGAGAGCACGCGCATTGAGGGGTTGTAATAGCTGATTTTAGATATTTCCAGTTGGCTATTAATAGCCTAATCAAATTTCTTTTCAAATCAAGCTTTAATCTAAAACTTGTAAATAATATTATATCGTCTACTCTTGAGCAGATGAAGTCAGTGTCCAATGCTGACATTTGTCATTATTAATTCATTGTATATAGCTTCACATATGTTATGTTACACATGAAGTATAACAAATACATGAATCCAATGAAATAGTTATAAACACCACTATTAATGTCCCCATCATTAGTCTCAGATGGAACCGGAATCCCTTATTATGGTGGAACATTTACGTCATGCTCCGGCGGCAGTGTTGTTGTTGTTGTTGTTGTTGTTGTTGTTGTTGTTGTTGTTGTTATCTAATGTCTTATATACCTCAGCCGGTGTCATTGATAGGTCTGATGTTGCTGTTGTTTAATGTGCAACCAGATAAAAAACAAACAGCAGTCAGGTGCTGAAATCTAACCCGCTCGCTTCAGTCAAAGTGTTGTTCCTACAGAATTATAACTTTACGCCGAATAAACTTCAACGTCAAACCGCGGCGGCGCGATGTTAAATTTGAGCCTTAAACAGTCGGCAATGAAGCTATACAGAGATTATGATAAATAGGAAAGCTTTGTTATCTGGCATTATATTCTCTGACAAAAAGTGTGTCTGTAACTCGATAGGCTTCAGACTAAAAACATGTCATGTGTCAACCACGATGTCTTTACACAGTAGTGACTATTGTGTTATTAATTACGGCAAGAGCATTTTGTTTGTGCAACGGTTGAATTACATTCATAGGCTATGTATCATGTGTAGGCTATGTGTAAAACACTGCCGACCCACACGGCCCCTTGTTGATTAAAACAGCACAATATAAATATAGCATATACGTTAAATAAATACCACA